>NC_089823.1:168652411-168692411 GCF_035046505.1 Tiliqua scincoides
TGAAAATATTTATTTTATGAATTTATACCCACCTGCC
The DNA here is from genome assembly GCF_035046505.1 of Tiliqua scincoides. Classification (NCBI taxonomy): domain Eukaryota; kingdom Metazoa; phylum Chordata; class Lepidosauria; order Squamata; family Scincidae; genus Tiliqua; species Tiliqua scincoides. The sequence continues at coordinate 168,652,449 of NC_089823.1, forward strand.
CAGTTAAAAGCTGTACAAGGCAGCTCACAGTAAAATCAAACATAATAGGACCCTAATTCATCCCCACCAGCACCATAATCTACCTTTGGATGCATCAGAGAGGTCTATTTTCAGATGGTTTTTTTTTAAGCTTGCTAGATGGCAAAACAAACACCCACACTTTCCCATTCTTTGAATTCAAACTACATACAGCATTGGTTCTCAAACTTTTAGTAACGCGACCCACTTTTTCAAATAATAATCTGTCAAGACTCACCAGAAGTGACGTTATGACCAGAAGTGACATCATCAAGCAGGAAAATTTTTAACAATCCTAGGCTGCAAATCTACTCACACTATCCATGAGTAAGTCCATTCACTATCATTGTTAAAAGTACATACAGAGTAGCCTGTTTAAAGTACAGATCTGTAACATTTGTCCAAATGCAGTCACATACCATGGTAGCATCAAGTCTAATAAACTAAAAATAAAATATTGAAATGAATGGGGACCCACCTGAAATTGATTCGTGACCCACCTAGTGGATCCTGATCCACAGTTTGAGAAACACCGACATACATATTTTTGGTGCTAATTTAGGCACAATACAGAATAGCCACAGTGTGGCATCTCCTTTTTTTGGCCCAGCATCATCTCCTTCACCAGCCTCCCGCCTATACAGCATGCAGTTCTGATGTCTGACAGAAGGAACAAATCTTTAGAGTGCATATGCAACTACAACTGTTCTAGGAGTACTAATACCTTGATTAAACAATCTGAGAGAGGATAATTCCTGACAGATTCTGTAAGACATAGACAGGATGTTAAGATTTTCAAGTGACTCATTCTGCTTCAGTCTTAATGAAATGAGGAAATGGCATCAAGCAAGCTAAGATACAGTTAAAAGTTTTAATTTTGAGGTTTTAATGTCATCAGCTTTTTTTTTCTTTTTCAGTCAGACCATCAGGGGTTCATAATATTGTAGGTACCACTCAACCAGTGTGCCTCTATATGACAAGAGCATCTAAGGCTTTGTACAACAGTTGAAGCATAATCATTTCCAGCCCTCACACTTCCAATAAGAATGTCAGCATTTCTATAATAAGACCCATATTTAAAGGTTTATAACTCAGCTGCAGAAATCTGCTCCAGGCCTGTACATGCCATACAAAATCCCACTTAAGGAACAAATAATCCTTTTACTACTTGGCAAGAGAGTCAATTTTGGGCCACTTCCAAATGCAAAGTCATAAAAATGGGCATCGCAAGTTGTGGATGCTGAACTCCAGGAGTGATCCAAATGGTCCTATACTATTTTAGGCTAAGTAAGTCTCAAAATACACAGGAGTTCCAAAAGGCTACTGAAACGAATATCAATCAAGCATACTGATATGGATACAATTTGGGTCCTAGAAATAAAGATGATGGGGACACAGACACAATTTTGTTTCTGCCAAAGAGCAAGCAGTAGTTCTGATTGTTTCAGTGTTATTTGTATTAACAAAACAGTCAACAGAACCCATGCCTACTCACACATTAAAGTAGACCAGGAGGGGTTTTCTCCCCTCCCCTGTCACTCCTGATCTACGTAATCTGAGCAAATAACTTCTAAAGCACTGGCTCTTACACTTGTGTGTCACAACCCACCACCCTGGGAAGCACTTAACTCTGGTCTCTTAAGGGGTGGGAACAGGAGGAAGGCAGCAATGTGATCCCCAGGAACACACTGCTGCCAGTGGAGAGGGGTTTTTCCCACTTATCTAAAAGGGTGCCTTCCTCCCAGGAGGGACTGCAGGGAGCCCTGCAGGTCCCCAAGCCACTGTAATAGAAAAAAAAAATGGATTGAAAGCCATTTCCTGTTTATGATCGTAAAAAGGAAGTGGCTTTCAATTTGGTTTTTTACTATTACAGAGGCTTGGGGACCCCTGCAGAGGCCTCTGCAGTGCTCCCTGCACCCTCCAGAGCCCATTACTCACCCAGTAAGTGAAAAACCCCTCCTCCCAGCAGCAGGATCTGGGGATCATGTTGCTGCCTTCGCCCCTCCCCTGCACATACTTACAGTGCTCCCAATTCCCTTGTAGGAGTTTGGGAAGCACTATTCTAAAGTATTCTGTATTATTTTGAAAACACAGTTCTGTGAAATCACACAACATCTACAAAAGATAAAATATTATGAGCAATTAACGCTGTTGAGACACAGTAGAAACTACATGGAAACCAACAATCACTGTTTACATATAGATTTACTTTTTGTATTTTCAAATGTATATACATGTTCATTTTTCATGAAGCTCTAGCATATGACAATATGAGTAGCATGACAATTTGGTGCAGTGCAGTGACTAGGAGACTGAGCTGTGAATCAAGACTTCCTCAGTTTGCCTCTCACCTCTGCCATCACCTCAGTCTCAGCTGCAGTATGGGAGTACTGTAATAATACAGGCACCTCTTGATTTACAACGGGGTTACCTTCTCAGAAATGGGCAATATTGAAAACATGCAAATTGAAACTACTTTTCCCATAGGAACCAATAAGGGCACATTGAATAAGGGCGCAATCCTAACCAACTTTCCAGCACTGGCATAGCTGTGCCAGTGAAGCATGTGCTGCATCCTGCAGTTGGGGGGGCAGTCCTCAAGGTTGGAGGCCTCCTCAAGGTAAGGCAATGTTTGTTCCCTTACCTCAGAGCTGCATTGCACTTACCTCGGTGTTGGAAATTTAGTTAGGATTGCACCCTAATTCCGTCAACTCCTTTGGTGTCCAAGTGACGCCAACTTTCTTTTGGTGCTCCATCTTGTCATGTTCCTTCTCTTTTTTTTTAAGCTCAAGCAAATTATGGGGCAAAGGTTCTTTCTTAGGAGAGTCTCGTGACTCCTAAATATCTTCTAACTCCACTTCATTAAGATCTAATTTCTTTGGAAAGCTCATAATATTTTCGCCTATACTTCACCAACAAGTCCCTAATGTTAAAAGATTTCCAGAAACATTTAACAATCATTCCCCCACTGTTATCAGTCTTCACAACTGCATCAATTTTTTTCTTCAGATAATAAGCTTTAAACATGCTAATCACACCTTGATCCATTGGCTGGATGAGGGGGGTGGTGTTTGGGGGGGGGAATTAGACAGCTTGGATATTTTTACAAAGTTCTTGAATGGAGCTGGGATGTCTGGGGGCATTATCCACCAGAAGTAAGATTCTCACCTTCACAAAACTGACGCAACTCATCTTTCAGCTTTGACACAAGATAGTTGCAGAAAATATGACTGGTAACCCACCCCTTGGTGTTTGAGAAGAAATGAAGTGGTAAAAGATTTTTCACATAGCCTTTGAGAGCATGGGGGCTCACAGAATGATACACCCAAGCGCCTGTTTCAATTTGCAATCTCCTTCGGCATTATCTCCAAACAGTAAAGTGCAGCTATCTTCAGAGGACTTGAAACCACATGCCAATTTCTCCTCACAAGGTAAGTATGTTTGTGCTGGCATTCTCTTCCAAAAACGAGCCATTTCACCCATATTGAAAATCTGCTATGCAGAGTACCCTCCATTCTCGATAGCAGCATTCAGAGTCTCGACAAGCTGCTCCGCAGTCACAGCATGGGCAGGTGTCACTTCCCTGCTCACTTTCATGACGTGGTAGCCATACCTTTGCCTAAAGTTAGTGAACCATTAGGAGCTAGCTGTGAATGGCTTTTCAGGGACTCCTTGCTTCTTTTGCCATTCTTCCAAGATTGTGCTTTTCCTGGGCTAGGAACATGCTAACTGGTATGTTGCACTGGTTTTGATCTTCAATCCATGTGTTCAGCATCTGCTTCATTATAAACCTAGTCATAAGAGGTCTTTTTTGCACTTGCAAATTTCCTCAGCTGAGCACTTTTCTTCATCTTATCAGCACTGTCATGAATAGTATGAAAGGTGCTCTCACTTAAAGTATTTGGCCAACATCTTTGAAGCCAGTTGATCATGTCTAGTTTAACATCCATTGTCACTATCACCTTTTGTTCTCCAGACAAGGCCAAGTACAGGCTGGAGCAGATGAGGGGCAGCAACCTAAAGCCAGTGGTTGCAGGAGCATTCCCCAGGAGCAGAGGGATAGGACCCAGGGAGTGACCAGGTAGGGAGGAACCAGCCAACACCAGGGGAATATAAAGGAGAGGGCTGGAGACAAGAGAGGGCCAGAGGGCTGGTTGGAATGGAGGTTCCAGAGCACATGAGCCTGGAAAAAGCCCTGTGGTTGAGGAGGAGGTGGATGCTGTACACTCCCTCCCTGCCTCTGCACTGAGGCCCAGGGAAGATACAGGAAGATAGCCCAGAAGAAATAAGCTAGGTGGGCATAGCCCTGGAGGCACCATATAGACTACTAGCCATATAGACTACTAATAGATAGGGACCCTGGTGATGGGCAGGAGCCCAAGCCTCCTCCTTCCTGGGGCTCCTGACATACATTTTCATATGTTTGTTTTGGTTGTAATCTGATCAAAGAAATGTTAGTTGTCTTTTAATCTTAAATTTATCAATTAAATGATTGCATTTAAAATTGTTTTTATATTACTGAAAGCTCAATATAGCAGTCTTTTTTAATTGCAATGAGATATAGGAGAACAAAGTTTTGAATATACATCTGTCATTTACTTGTTAGAAAGAACATACTTTACATCTTTCTTGTACTATTACATAGTACAGTATATAGAACTAAGAATAGCCGAAAAAAGGAACAAAAAATCCAAAACAAACAAACAAGCGTTCCCTGTTTAACTGAACAGCTCTACTGATTAAGATGAGAGTTAAAAGGAATACTCAACAGTGGTATGAATGAACAGACACAGAACATTTTAAAAGAACCTGCCACACCGCAGGTGCATAGGAACGGATAAGAGAACAACCTGAAGAAAACAAAAGCACCAAAATATAATGCAGAAACTAAAGAGAACAAAAAAGTTTCACTAGCTAAGAAAAGGGATTATTTACACAGGGGTGTAGAATTCTACCCAGTCAAAATCTGCAGTGCTACTGCAGGGATTGAAAAAGTACTGAATGGGGTCCCCATGGGGTCATGCACAGAATGGACAAAGTTGACTGTTAGTTTTCAAATTTGAATTCTACAATGTTATGTGTGCATTCCACACATGATGCAAAACTGATGAGTCTGCCTAGACAGAGACAGTGAAGAATACGTCATGATACAGTAGTTCACCATGGTAGCTCAACGAAAACATCAACATAGAAGTAGCAGAGAAAATTGTGATTACCATGGAAGTGAAATAGGGGCTGATTTGATGAACAGAAGAACTGAAAGAGGAAGAGTCTCTAAGGTACAGGGGTCCAAAGCATCACCCTGCCAGACAGTTCAGTTGATAAAGCTAAGGCACCCATCTCTCGAAATGTATTAGGAGACAGCATTTTGAAAAAGTTGAAGCATCAAACTTGTTTTCAACATGTAAAGCGTTTTGCGAAAACCATCACAGCCAGGTCAGAAAGTTGAGAAGTGTGGATCAGTTTGACTATATGCCTGACTTCTAAGTGGGGATTGGCAGAAGAACACAAACAAGGTTGCACCTTCTTCCTTGCAGGCTTCAATACTATCACTCAAGCTTCACTCAGTTACGACACTCACTCCTATTTCCAGTACTAAGCAAAACACTTCAACCAGAATGGATCTTAGGATTCTGGTGACATAGGATAAGCAAGATTTTTCTGTGGTGGTAGTTGCTGAGCATGCCTCATCCAAAGACAAACTTCTGACTCAGATAACTGACCCAAAGATCACACATGCACAAATGCTGTTTCACAAGAGCAGATGGTGATTTTGAAACACCCATGAAAGATTATCTCAACAGGTATGTGGATTCAGTAACGGGCTGGATGAGAGTCAATAAAATGAAGGTCAATCCAGATCAGATGAAGTTACAATTAGTAGGTGGCAAAACCAAGAAGGAATTGGTATTCATTCTTTTTCAAAACAGAGATCCACCCAGCTCAAAACTTTCATTTTCCCTGGTGATGTCATCAGTGAGAGTCCAGAGACACCGCTGTGCAGTTATGGAAGGAGTCATCTTGGCATGCACCTTTACTTTAATTCCCCTATGGAGTGACACTTGATCATTTAGTCACCTTAAAAGAATATTCTCTAACCACAGCTACTTACTCAGTGACCCATATTAGTTATAGTTTGTGGACTGTTCCTATTCACCCCAGCATAGCATTTTTTCCAGTGCCTCTTTGCTGGTGTCTCTTCTAGACTGTGAATTTCATGGGGATAGAGAACCTTTCCTCCCCCCCCCCATTTTGACTGCTGTGTGAACCTTTTTGTTGAAAAGTGGTATATAAATGTAATAAAATTAAAAACCGTACCACTGATTGGCTATGTTGAATGATGTTCCTGGGGATTTTTGTGAAGATGGGAATGAAGGGACAGGTAGGCTCTTATGAAACAGAAGCCCCATAATAATAATATAGTATTAGTAAACCTTTATTGGCATTAAAATGATAAACAACAATAACATCAGTAGCAATAGCCAGCACAGTGGCTGGGTTGCTGGGAAAGAAAATCAAAACAAGAAACTGATAAGGGAAAAAGGGAGAGAAACAAAATGGGGGATAGGATCAGGGTGGAGGTTTTAGCCTGGAAACTACAGAAAGAAAATCTTCTGCTGCATCCGTTATGGCCACAGAGTTGTCACTCAAAAGAACAGATAAGGGGTTGGTAAAAGTGCCCGAAAAAGAAAACAACAGGGGATTCAGGTGTGTAACTTGAAGAGATTGATGGGCCGGGCAACGGAGTAATATGTGGTCCAGAGAGTCCGGTTCTAGAGGACAGAAAAGACATAATCTGCGATCACGTGGCAAATTGGAGAATCTTCCAGAATGGATAGCTGAGGGGAAGATATTAAATTTCGCAAGCATAAACGTTCTCCTCTTAGTGGGATTAGTCTGCTTACTGAAATAATTGGAAGGGCGGGCAAGAGAGGGGCAAGACAGGGGGAGGCCAAAGAATTGAGGAGAACAGGTGGGGTTAAGATTTGAGAAAAGTTGATTGAATTCGGATTCCCAAAGTTTAGACTTGATAATTGAATGGGCCTTATTGAGATTAATATCTGCCAGGGATTCAGGGGCTTTCAGTAAGTGCATTTTTCTTATCTCTCACGTATTATTACTTTGACACACTTTTAAAAAGTTGCCTTACTTCTTGCATTTACCTGACAAAACAGCTACACAGTGTGTGCAGAGTTACTCTGTGCACCAATATTATGACAAGGGTTTTTGGTCAGTCAGACAAGCACAAAGAAAAAGTGATTTCTCTAGAAAAAGTGGCGTTACCTCTGTGCATATGATTACTCCTGAATCCTTACAAAACTGTATCACCCTCATCCTACTTCACCTTTACAGTAAATAATTTTAGTTAAGGTCATAATTTCATCAGACAGCAAGTTGCTGGATTTAAAAAAACGAAACGCATCAACATTTACATGCACAACTAGGTATAAAATGTTGACCAAATATAATATTAATTTGTAAAGAGGTTGTTAAAAATGTATCTGAAAGTAATGATAGTTTCAATTTCATTCATTGTTCACCCACGTAAAGGCAATTATGGACTTGAAATAGAGTGTTTATATAATAAGCTTATATAATATGTTATACATAATGTGCGCATGTGGGAAAGGCCACAATCAAATCCATGTACAGGTTCAAACTGCAGCATTATAACTTATATCAAAAAGGTGTTAATGGTTTCAATATTTATCTGCTGCAGGGAAGCTCTCTAGAAGAAGGAAGATTTTCTTTTTTTGCTAATGGTTGTCTCACCATTAAAATGAAAATCTTAATGCATCTTATAATCAGAGGACAATTTGCAAATCATTAAGAGAAATGTAAAATTCCATTAAAATACAAATCAAGAGTCCCTCACTGGACTAATAATCTTTTTGATATTATTTTGCATCTCACTATTCCTGTTCCCAATATTCAGGCACCACAAATGATCAGTTCTTGAACATGCTATTTACCACAGCCTACTTCTTTAACGAGAGACTGAGAAGTATAATCTGCTATTCAGAGCAGGTACTAATGAAGAATTCCATATATTCTAAAATTTAATTAAAACCCCAAAGATTTCAAATTAGATGCAATTTGAAATGCCTGGGGCAGAAATACATGCACTTGCGTGGCAAGGGTATCACGCTGAAAGTTGATACCGTAATTGGTCTTGATGTATTTTTGTGTTGCCAGGCTGAAGCGCAGAACTCATAACCATATAAAAATTCTCTGTAGATTACCTGCTCATTGAAAATGCCATCACTCAGGTAGTTCTCTACTAAATTACCATGCTACTAAAATGCACAAAGTGATTCGAAGGGAAGAGTGGCACAGCTGGTCGACGCTGCCAATGAGTTATGCATGCGTCGATGCTGCCTTTTTTCTGAGTAAAATATGCTCAGTTGAATATTAAAATATAATTGGCATTCAACCTAAGTAGCTTAAACCATTTTGTTATCTTCTTTTAAACCGATTTGGCTCCTCCACAGTTATTTTCAAGGATGCGATTCACAAACTAATGAAACCAACATATTCAGCTAGATCTGTACTATTTTACATTTGTCATAAATAGAACAGTTTCTACAGCCTTCTAGGGATGTTCTTTAACACTGGCTCCTCTTGAACATCAAAGACCCAATTCATGGGGAAAAAAGACAGTATGCCATTTATGTTAGTTCTTGCATATTTTATTCGGAAAAGAGGATGAGATGCAAATTTTCAATGAAAAGTATGCTTTTGTAGCTCAGTAGCTATTTTTTTTTTTGTTAAAAATGTATTGGCCATCTCTCATATATAGTGAAATGACCTGGCTGCAGGTGGGAAAAGGGCATTTCTGTGTCATATGGAAACTTCTTGTTCAAAAATTCATCTTTTAACTTTAAATATTTTTTAAAGACCAAGTTGATAACACTGCATGTTTTTAAATATCAAGTTCAAAAACTATGAAATGGTATTCAATAAAGTACATAATATCTAGCTATATTGAACACGAAATGCAAAATACCTCAATGTGATATACCTGCCAAAGAAGAATTTAAATGTCTGAGTTAAGAGCAGGAAGAGGGACAGACACATGTGATTCAACCTCTTGACTCTATACAACCTCATATGGTCACTATGGAAAAAAGTCTGAAGCTTCAGATATATGTGAAAGGATGGAAAGAAATCTAGAAATTTTAGTGTGTGTGTGTGTGTGTGTGTGTGTGTGTGTGTGTGTGTGTGTGTGAGTGAGTGAGTGAGTGAGTGAGTGAGTGATATATCCATATAAATTCTTGAAGAAAATGCTGATTTGGGGAATATTACTGATCATAGCTATGTGCATTATGCCGATGACCATCATTTGAAAATCATAATTTCTTAACCAATTAAATTTTTAAAAGGTACATAATAGTCCTGAAAACAGCAATTCCGACAAGAAACAAACCACTGAGTGATACAAGGTTGAAGTTAAAGTTGAAGTTAAACAGCTCAAGCTACAAGGCTGAAGTTAAAAAGCTCAAGACATAGCTTTACATGGCAGCCAGATTACAACCCAGTTCTCCACCATAAACCACAGAAGGCAGGAGGCATGCCTTTAAGCAAGCAAGTGGATTATGTGCCAGAAAGGAGTACCCAATCATAACTATCTAGGAAAAGTGATAGGTGCCTGCTTATCACATTTTAAGTGATTACAATGGGACATCCTGGATAAATTCAACTGCTTACTAATTATGAAGCAGTGCTTAACGTGGACACAGACAACATACTGGTAACTCTGTATTTACGTGGTCTTAATTTATGAGTCTCTGAAGTAGCACAATTTGCAAATTAACACCAGAAGCCTAATTTCTGCTGTCAATTCTTGAAATAATGCAGTCAATAAATAAATATACCCACCTTGTGCCTCCAGCGCTCGCCTATGCAGGACTCCCTCCACAGTCCCAGGATGGCATAGAAGGAGGGTTGAGGCTATCGGGGGTGAGAGTGGCTAACTACTGGCTGAAAAATTAGCATGGAAAACAAATGCATTTCCAACCTGCAACCATTCCTTGGAAGCAAATGCTGCTGTCCACTTGACTTTCCCACTTCTCTAGGAGTCACCTGCAGTGTGCCCCTACCTGTAGCCTGCCCACCTTCTTCTTCCTTCTGTCCTTCACCCTCCCCCCCAAGCCAAGCTCACAGTTAAGCATGCAGCGCTCCATTTTTTTCTCCTTACAACCCTCAATTGCAAGCAATGAGACCGGATGCTATGGCTGCTGCTAAAGGGGAGGCTGAGCGTGCATCTGCTTAGTAGCCTCCCTTCTCAACCCTCCCACTATGCCACCTTGAGCAAGCAGTGTGGTCATTGTGTGTGTTAAATGACTTTTTCTCCAACTCAGGGCAATCCCATTGTTTCTTATGGGAAAAGATGCTTTTAATTAATGCATTTTCATTATTTGCACAGATTTCCAGGATCGCAACCCTTGCATAAATTGAGATCTGCCTGCATTTCACTTGTTGCACTGACAATTTGATCTTATGTAATAGTGTTGAATTAAGGGTTTAGGGTGAATAAGCATTTACTGCTACAAATGCTTAATTCTGATTGCAGAATCCATAGTTGCAGGAACTACTTCTGGCAATGCTTCCGGATGGGTAGGCTATTATAATGATTGGGCAAATCACAGCATAGTAGGGAAAATGATGCCATCTGAATCCACTCAATTTCCACGTATCCTTGACTTCATGGATCTCTAAGGAGGACACATTTTTCATATGATTTGATTAAATAATGCAAAGAGCTGGTGAATCTGTACCCACATTCTAATACCACTATTTCTGTACTATGCTGTCCAATATGACAGAATCACACTTTCCTTAGACTCAGTCTTCTCACACGTCTTCTATGTGACTATGATTATTATCACCACCATAGCATTATTAGAATGAATGTGTTTTTTTTCTGGATTGATTTGTCTCTAAGATGTATTTAACAAAATATTTTCACTTGTGTAACTACTAACTACTAAACAAAGTTAATAATAATAATAATAATAACACAGAGACATGCTAATGACACTTGGGACAGCAAAAAGGCATCTGATTTTTTCCCTATCTAGGCTTGCGTTCTCTATGTTTGTATGCTATTAGTGCCGTAATAATTTTCACTTTTGCTGTTACTTTAATGTTTTGATTTTTCCAGGCTATAATTAGGTCCCATGTTGCATGACCATTTCAATTCCAATGCTTAGATCACTTTCACAATTACCTTTGTCATGTTTTATAGAATTAAGAGGGTTAAAAGAAGTCACTTAAAAACCAAGAAAGCTAGATCTGGCTTTCTGCATTAATCTGCCTTATCTGCATTAATTTAATTTTCTTTATCTCTGTAAAAAACTGCTTGGACTCCCCTACTTTCCTAACTCCAGTTGATCAAAGGCTTCATAGAAACATTTTGAACACTCTGCTCTATCAGTATAATGCACATTGGATAATCTTGCAAACCCTGCGCCATTAAGCAAACTCAGAAGTTTGACTAAACAGAATTTAAGTTGTAAATATTTATCTATTACCTAAGGGAAATCCCCAGGAAAAACACTGATGTATTTTTCCAGTCACACCTATACTTAAAATACTTTGAGCTCCACTGTTTACAGTGGACTTTTACCTCTAATAAGTAACACTTCAGCGAAAAACAGCAACTTATATGCTTGAGCTCAAAGCAGCAAACAATCCTATGAGAGATATTGTATATTACAAAGAAGCAAGACAAATGCTTCCCCCCCCCCAATGACTCCAACCCAAAGGCTCCATGTTTAGTCTCTCAAGTAGGACTGGGAGAACAATGAAGAGATGCTGTTGATCAGTGGTCCCCAAACTGGTGGGTTGCGACCCACTAGCCAGGGAAGCACTTGTCCCTGTCCCTTTAAGGAGCGGGGAGGGGGTAAGACAAAAATATAATCTCCAGGATTGTGCTGCTGCTGGGGATGGGAGGGTTGTTGTTTTTTACTTACCTGCAGCTAGTGCTGCAGTCTTGGAGCATCTGGGGGATTTGGGGAGCCCTCTGCAAAAACGGAGCAGGAAGGGGATGGGATCCATAGACCCATGTTGGGCCTCCCTAATTGACACAGGGCTGCTTTACTCTGCACTGGCTAAATAGCCAGCGCAGAGTCTAATAGCCCCATTGTGGGGTATCTTATCTTACCTGGGGGAAGGGGATGAATGTTCCCTTCTGCTGAGGAGCTGCTGACGGCTGCCCACGTGTTTAGGATGCTGCAGCAGCCATTTTAGTGCCGCTGCAGCCCTGGGTGCCGGGTAGTTCAGGACTGGGCTGTTAATCAGTCATTTTAGACCATCAAAATAATTTCCAATTCAAAATTTTCTGAAAGGCCACATTACTGTACTATAGCAAAATGAAACAAATTGAACTGGTGAAGAAACAGCAAAGAATGCCCACAGCAAAGAATCCTGTGGCAGTATTGAGATGGCAACTTTATTCTAGGTTCAGTCTGTTCTGGGTATAACAAGCTTTCTATGTATCTTTTAAGTTATGTTTGCAAGTGCCTTCCAAGCTTCGAACTGTCTTCGGAATTAATCATGGGTCAACATTAGCTTCTATGCTTTTTCTTCGTACTTCTCTATTTCAAGGGTCTCCAGTACTCTTCTCATAACAAATCACTGAGGTATGGCAGTATCTGCTTCCTGCTATGTAAACTGTTCATGCTTGCCATGCAGTGACCTCTTTGTATTGATTCAAGATATCTGACGGTCTGCACCAGTGTCTTTAAATTCATGGGTGTCTTCTATCTCTTTCTGCTCTTTTGATCAGTCCCTTTCTTCCCTCTCCTTCACTTTTTCCACAGGTAGCTAAGGAAAGCAATAGACCTAGATTTCCACTGCCCCTGAAAAGTAGTTCACTGGACTCTAAGCTTTAAAGAATTACATTTTTCCACCAGCTGTTTCTTTCCTAGTTAATTGGAGTACTGGAGTTGCTACCATACTGCAATCAATAAAATGGCATCTGAAGGTTTAAAACCTTCCACTAGGTAATAATATCTCATGAAGCTCAACCATTTTTAAGCTTTAATTTAAAGCAAGGGGAAAAATGTAATGGTTTGTATTGATCCTAACACACTAAACGCTTTTCCTGTTTTAGCAATTACCTTTCAATAATATTGTTTTTAAAATGGAAGAATGTACCTGCTTCCTTTGCATGAGATTATTTTACTTTACTCTGAACTATCACCTTAAGTTCAGAAAGCACAGAACTTGAAAATAAATTCTGAAACAAAAGTTCACAATAACTTTGATGTGTAAGAAGCAAACTGTAGTCCTGCTTCCCTCAGAATTCTTCCATGTCATACTACTTTCAGCTTCAACAACAAAAATAAAACCAACATCCAAGAAACACTTGACCCCCTGGCATTCAATTTTTATGGGCAAGTGCTCTTCCAAAACAGGGTTACAAAAATAATGCAGGGACTTTGTTCTGTGCTTTTTCTGCAGCATACAGGCTTCTGAATGGCATAGGTGTCTTGATAGAAATAAAAGGAGATAATGCTGTATTTGTTAGAATGGGGCAAAAGAGAGATGAACAATATCTTTCTTCCATGTTGACACTGCATGGATTGTTTATTTTGGAGGGATTTCCCCACCCCGTTTTTCTGTAAGAAATCCATGCAATGGTTTTCCCTTCCTACACATACTTTCTGATTATCATACCATTACATGGTCAGCCGCTGTGATGTGTTTGCGCAACATTTTGCAGATAAAATCGATAGTATTCGTCGCAACTTGGATGCCACATTGACAATGTCTGACGATGTTCCCTTGGCAACTGCTTGTCCAGTGTTGTGGGATTCTTTTCAGCTTGTACAGCCTGAGGATGTGGACAGACTCCTTTGGAGTGTGAGGCCGTCTGCCTGCCTGTTTGACCCTTGCCCAGCTTGGCTGATAAGAGCTGCCCTGGGTGGACTGGCTGAGTGGACGGAGAGGGTGGTCAACTCTTCTTTGATGGAGGGGACGTTGCCACTCGCTTTGAAATGGGCGGTGGTTCGCCCCCTCCTGAAGAAGCCCTCCCTGGATTCCACTGTGTTGGATAACTACCGGCCAGTCTCCAACATTCCGTTTCTGGGCAAGGTAATTGAGCGGGTGGTGGTGGCCCAACTCCAGAGGGTCTTGGATGAAGCAGATTGTCTGGATCCTTTTCAATCTGGTTTCAGGCCGGGCTTTGGGACGGAAACTGCCTTGGTCGCCTTGGTGGATGACCTACGCCGGGGACTGGACAGGGGGAGTGCGTCCCTGTTGGTCCTGCTGGACCTCTCAGCGGCTTTCGATACCATCGACCATGGTATCCTTCTGGGCCCATTGGCCGAGTGGGAGGCACTGTTTTGCGGTGACTCCGCACCTACTTGGAGAGTCGATCCCAGATGGTGGTGCTGGGGGATGCCTGTTCGACACCCTGGCCCTTGAGGTGCAGGGTGCTGCAGGGTTCAATTCTGTCCCCCATGCTATTTAATATCTACATGAAACCATTGGGAGAGGTCATCCGGGGGTTTGGAGTGGGGTGTCATCAATATGCTGATGACACCCTGCTCTATCTCTCCTTTCCTCCAGATTACAGGGTGGCGGTTGAGGGTCTGGAGCGCTATCTGGAAGCAGTGAGGATCTGGATGGGGGCTAACAAGCTGAAATTAAATTCGGATAAGACAGGCTCTCCTGGTTCGGAAATCCTCGATGCAGGTGCTGGACTATTGGCTTGCGCTGAATGGGGTTGCATTCCCCCTGAAGGAGCAGGTCTGCAGTTTGGGGGTCCACCTGGACTCGCAGGTGCTCCTTGATGGAGCACAGGTGGTGGCTGTGGCTAGGGGGGCCTTCACTCAGCTTTGGCTGGTGCGCTAGCTGCGGCCGTACTTGGATCGTACAGACCTGGCCACAGTGATCCATGCTACGGTGACATCGAGGTTAGATTACTGTAATGCGCTTTATGTGGGGCTGCCCCTGAAGACGGTCCAGAAACTGCAATTAGTGCAGAATGCGGCGGCCCGTGTGGTCACTGGTGCTAGGTGGTTTGACTCTGTCAGCCCGCTTCTCCCGGGGCTACATTAGCTGCCCATTCGTTTCTGGGCCCAATTCAAGGTGCTGGTTTTGACCTTTAAAGCCCTATACCGCTCCGAACCAGGGTATCTTAGAGACTGCCTACTCCCATACAATCCAGCTCATCCTCTTAGGTGATCAGAGAAGGCCTTTTTACAAGTGCCGCCACCTAAGGAGGTACGCGGGGCGGCGGCAAGAAATAGGGCCTCCTCAGTAGTGGCACCAACGTTATGGAACTCCCTTCCCCTTGACTTGAGAATGGTTCCCTCCCTTGAGACTTTTCGGCAAGGCCTGAAGACCCTTCTGTTTAAACAAGCCTTCTGAGTTCATGGCCTTTTTAACATCTTTTCTACATCTTTTAGTATTTTTCACAGGCCAGATTCCTCTATGATCTGCTGCTCTATGCTCTTTTTATTTGACTACTGTTTTTATGGTATCTGTTAATGTGTTTTTAATATGTTTTCTATCTGTTGGTTAAATTATGTTTTTTAATCTGTTTTTAACATGTTGTAAGCCGCCCTGGGTCCCTTTTAGGGAGAAGGGCGGGATATAAGTAAAGTTTATTATTATTATTATTATTATTATCTTGCAGGAACACATTGCTTTTAGCCACAATATGTCCTCCTTCAAAGCACACTAGGAAAATTCACACAGAAAAGTATACATCCCTATTACCTGTGGGCTAGGATTTCATTAAAGACTGTTCTCAAATAAGTGGCTCAAAAGATCTTTGTAGAAGTAAGAGATTGGGTGCATTGGATAAAGAAAAATCCCCCCACCAGCTTACAGATAGTCAGATTTAAACAGAAATGATGCAGCAAGTAAAGAGACAGCTTGTCCTTGGTTATTGTGCTCATTTACTCTGAGCTCTGCTGTCATTCTGAATAGTCTTTCGCCACCTGAACTAACCAGCTCTTCTCCCATTTAACTCAGAGATGGAGATGTGTCTCAGAAAAGTATACATGCAGGCATTACTGGAATGTACAGAGAAATTACATCAGAGCAGGTTCTCTCTTAACCAAATAAACACTCACAGCTGAACAGTTGTATGTCATCATGATAATTCTTGAAAGAGGTTTGCAAAATACAGACATGGTATGAACTCTTGACAAAGAATGCCTTCACTGAGTTGGGGGGGGGGGGTCAAGAGTGAATGTAAACACTCAATTTGTTTCTATTTTAATGGTTGCTTTCCTTTCCTTCAATGGGCTGCAGGATTCATGCATTTGATTAAAGCTTGTGCTGAAATAAACTTGTTAGCCTTTATACGCTACAAGGTTCTAAAGCAGAGTAACATGGCTATCCCTTTAGGAAGTGTTTCCCATGATGCATTTTCACATGGCTATATGCATGTAAATACTAGAATCCTACAAGTGAGGAGGCAACCACTAGGCATTTCCCATCTAATCATTGCCCACCTTCTCAGCTGGAGAACAAACAGGAGGAAAGCCCCACATACTTGGCTCTGCCCCTACAATTCCATTATTCACATTATAACCCACAGCTATATGGGACTTTACTATGAGGAAACTGTGGCCAGAAATATATTGAAAGAGGCCCCTTTCTTTAGAATCTCCCGCCCACTTATAGTCCTGTAATCCTATGTCATCATTCAGATAACAGGCTGGTTCTTCTGCAAAAATATAATAGTTCAAAAATATGGCAACTGTATGCAGCAACTGTAAATACCCTTCTCTATTGGTATGTAAGTCTGTTGCCTTTCCAAATTGCCCATATTCAAATATTTGGTCTAGGCTCAGGGGTTCTCAAACTTTGCAGTGCCGTGACCCACCTCATCCACTGCTCCTGGTGATGTTGGAGACCTCTGCTGGCCCAGTGAACCACTTTACAGGCCTTTGTGGGCCTCAGAATGGCCCTCAGAAGCCTCCATAAGCCACTTCAGGATTTCGAAAGCAAACCAGAACAGGTTTACAGAGGCTTCTGAGATCTACAGAGACCTATAGAGTGGGTTGCCAGGTTAGGAGAGGCCCCTGGAGAGGCTCTGGTACAAATGGGATTTCTGGTACGGCTCCTATTTGGAGCCACACCAGTGCAACAGCTGGTGGAAGGGGCCAGATTGCCACCCAAGTGCTTGGGCTCCTGACCCACTTGGGGGTTGAAACCCACACTTTGGGAAGTATGACCCAGACTCTGGGAAAGTCTAGCTCATTCTGAAAAATGTGGGAAGGGCCTTTATTTGCAAAGTAAGTAGGGAATAACAATCTTGTACCTTAGAAATACATGAGAATACACCGTTCTATTTTGAGTATGTGTGAAAATTCTTCACCTTTTAATTCCACATTAAATGTTTGTTGGTGGAAGTAAATGTATAAATAAAAGCAAAATGCCATGAAAAAGATTTGTTAGCAGAGCCCTGTGGATGTGGACAATAGGCCTTGTGGACAACACAACGCCAGGGACTTAAATTAAGGCACAGCAAGGAAACATTTTCTCTAAATTAGAGGCTGATGCACCTTTTGCACTGTGACCTGACTGAACAACACAGCAAAGAAAAACGTAGGCTTCCAAAGGGTCTCATTCTGAGGTGACTGCTGCATGCTAGAGTAACAGTATTGCCTGAGGGCTGCTATTAGTCACAGGCAGAAAGAAGCCTTTTTGGTACCCAATTTTCTTTTCATTTCTTTAACAAACCAGTTGGTTTGAAAATGTACTGCTCTCATTTTACTGAGGAAGACAGCCTGAGGATATTTTCCAGTGGCTAAGCTTGTAAATTCACTGATGGCAACACTGATTCCAGGATCAGCCCATTCATACTTGAATCCAGCTCATCCCCTTCCCCCTATTAAAATTGATTTACAATTTCTTCTCAGATAATAAGCTCCCTGCTGTTGCATCTTTTCTTTCATAGCTCTTATCTTTCAGTTAAGTTCTTGCTACTTCCGTGTATTTCCCTTCTCACCTTCCTGTTACATGACACCAAGAGTTTGGGAACGGAGCTTATTTGTAAGAATCTATGGCTGATTATAAGATGTAGCAGAATCCAGCTGTGGACATTATTTTCTTTAGGTCACACTAAATGTATTTTATGTGAAATTTTGTAATTGCGAACTCAAGTTTTGCAACTACTAATCAGTATTATTTGTAGAGGTGGGTGAAAATGGTTTTATTTTCTCGTAGGTTTCCAAAGTTAGAAGTGCAAAAAGTGGTGTTATTCCAAGGGCACATTTTTATAAAATTATAATCACTTTAAAAGTGTACTAGGTAGGTGATATAGGTGGTATGGTGTCAGCAGATGCACCCACATGCATGTAGAAGTTTTATGAGAATATGGAGAGGTGCTATTTTTTTTATTTTAAGATTTTAAGGTCTTATTTTTTTTATTTTAAGATTTTAAGGTCTTTGGTTTTATTTTACAAAAATGAGTGGTGCTATGTTTCTTTATCACCAAAGAAAACCACCTCTAATTATTTGTAATGAATATTGGCAAACATTTCTATTCTATGCTGCCTTTTTTCCAGTTCCAGAATACAAACCCCTGCTTGCCATCCAAACTGTAGTAACTAAGCCAAAGGGAGAAACACACACCCATTTAGAACTGCATATGTTAAGAGAAACACAGTTTCTAGGTTTCAAAAAACCAGTGATGTAAAAGGTTGCTAAACTTTACAATCTGTACTTTGTGCAAGTTTATTCTGTTCCAAGAGAAAGAAACATTTGGTATAAGAGGTCTGCCTGATCAACGATCCACACCTGCTTAATAAAAACACTTGGCAAGACCAGATGGGAAATGCCAAGAGCAGAAAATTCCAAACATTCTGGAACACATTTTGTAGGACCCTCCTTTGGCAACAGCAGTAGTAACTCAAACAAATGTTTATTGATTTTAAAA
The DNA here is from genome assembly GCF_035046505.1 of Tiliqua scincoides. Taxonomy (NCBI): domain Eukaryota; kingdom Metazoa; phylum Chordata; class Lepidosauria; order Squamata; family Scincidae; genus Tiliqua; species Tiliqua scincoides. The sequence goes on from NC_089823.1 coordinate 168,671,374, forward strand.
TTTAAAACTTGTAGGCTGATTTTTGGTAAAAGCATCCAAAGTGTTAATCAAAAAACCTAAAATCAAGACACTTAACCTGCAGAAAATCATCAAGACATAAATTCATCAATTTTCATTCTTCACTGGATATCTCTTCACCAACAATGGCCAAGAGAACACCACCAAAAATTAAGCCCCTAAGGAGTTTTCTTCCTGATGCCCGATTCCCAATAGATTCCATTTCCTCAACTATACTCCCCTAGCAAAGCTATTTGTGAATGAAACACTGTTTTTGGAACAGGACCCATACTAACAAGTTTATATCAATCCCCATAACCATCAGCAGGTAAATGTCAGGTTTGGTCAGTGAGAAAATTCAATTTATTCCCCAGTCATTCCTGTATCATGTTTCTTTACAACATAAACTATAAATTGGATCTCTGAATGTGAAGTAGTCCTTTAATAATAATATAATATAATATACAGTATTTATATACCGCCTTTCTTGGTCTTTATTCAAGACTTTATTCAAGGCGGTTTACGTAGGCAGGCTTATTAAATCCACGCAGGGATTTTTACAAATTGAAAGAAGGTTCTTTCTTTCAAGAACCACTACATTCAGGTGTTTCAATCCGATCTGGTTTAACATTCTGGCCTCCATCCTCCCACGCTCCGAGCAGATGGAACAGCTCAGCTGCAGCTTGCCAGCTGCTTCAAGGTCGCACGGTGCCGGTGGCCTCGAACTGGCGACCTTGTGGATGTTAATCTTCAGGCAAATGGAGGCTCTACCCTCTAGACCAGACCTCCTGCCCTTTAAATCATAACAGTTCTATGTGCACAACAAATGCAGCAAGAGACTGTTTCCTCTCACCCACCTCAACTATATATAGCAAGAAGAGACCTCTGAAATTGGATTGTGGGCTACACTGTTCCAGTCATCATCTCTATATGGATAATTACAAAGAGAGTTTAAAAGAATGAGTCATTTACCCACCCTCTAACACTGTTGGTGTCACTCAACTTTGGATTCTGAAACAAGTACAGGTGGGCCTGCAACATCCGTGGATTCAGGACCAGCAGATTTCAATATCCAGGGGTCACCAAACCTGTGGGTTGGACCCACACAGACCCTTCGGAGACGATGGGGGTTATGCTCCCATTGCCTCCAGAAAGTGTTCTGAGGGCCAGGGAGGCTGTGCCCACAGAATGCCTTCTAAGGTTTCTGTGGCCTCAGAAGGTTACTTATGGTTTCTCATTAAAACCGGAAGTGATGTCTTAAGGCCTTAAAGGGCCTTTGGTGGTATGAGGCCTTTTAAGGCATTAAAACGTGAATTCCAGTTTTTACAAAAAAACAGAAGTGACCTTCTAAGGCCTCACAGAAGCCTTAAAAGGCATTCTGAGGGCCGAGGAGGCTCTGCGTGACCTCCTTGGTATGCAGAAAGCCTCCAGAGACGAGGCAAGCACAGCTCCCCTTGTCTCCAGAGAATTACAGGACCCCCATTATCCATGAGTTTTCTTATTCATGGGCGGTCTTGGAACAAGGAATGAGAGCTGCCTGTAAATACAAGTGTAAGTATCTTGCAAAGTGAACTGATGGCTATTTCTAGAGGTGCAATTTTTCAGGTTTTTTTTTCTGCAGGTTTTGTTTTTTGACAGTGCAAAAAACGAAGTGCAGAAAGTGGTGTTATGTGTTTTTATTCCAAGAGCGCATTTTTATAAATTATACTTGCTTTAAAAGTATACTATGTAGGTGATCTAGGTGGTATAGTCAGCAGATGCAGCCACAGTCATTACACATGCAGACTCCCCCCACCAGCCCAACCAGTGTACAATGACCAATATATAGAAGTGTTAGAAAACGTTGGGGGGGGGGGTATTTTTGTTTTTATTTTTTTACCAAAAATGAGAAGTGCAGAAAGCAGTATTACGTGCTTTTTATGTGTTTTATATCACTAAGAAAAACACACACACACACTTCTAGCTATTTCTCTTGAAAGTTCTTCTACCATTTAGAACACAAAATGAAATTCTGCACTTATGTAGAGAGTGGTTTTAAACATATATTTATTTTCAGTTCAAGTCAATACCAATTAGTACTCACACAGATGTAAACAAATTCCCCCAAAGGAATTTGGGGGGGACCTGGCAGGCAAACCCAATGATGCTGTTGGGCCTTGGGGGAGGAACTCGGTACTCTTAAGCAGTTCTAGGACGCTTCTTATCCCAAATAGCCAACAGCATAATAAGCAAAGAGTTTTTTTTAGAGATGCAACTAGCTGTCCTCCTATGATACACTTCCACAGCTTCTTTAACTTACAGTAAGACATGAGACAAAACAAAAAGTCTTCTTTCCATGTCCCTTTGTGTTCATGCATGAGCTGTATGGCTAACACCACCCTGTCTCTTTACAACAACGCAATATTTAAAATATGGAAAAATTGAAAAATTGAACATAAAATCAACTTGGACAAAAAGTCTGTTAGTCTCATTGACTATTGCAGGCAAAAATACAGCTTAAACAAGCTTATTGAATAAAAACTAGTATTGTTCAAGACATAAATTTTTATAAACCTACAAAAATCACATTAAAAGTAATAAAAAACTTAGGTATTATGATCTTCTAGAATGTTTAGGTTCCATATTTTCACTTACTGTCTCTTTCAATCCACAAAGCTTCCAGCTGCTCCACTCTCCTTGGACTTGCACCACTTGGAAGTGGCACAAGTTTGAGGAGACCCACTGGGGTTGCAGTGGTTTACCTGGGATAAGAGTAAGGTAAGGGTAAGAGTTTCCCCTTACCTCCAGTTGAGCCACTTTGCATCCCTATCTTGCACTGGATACAGCACAGGCCTCCTGGCCTGCCTGATTCAGCGCAAGATAGATTTGCGCTGCACATTAAATAAATTTTATCCTCATGAAGATGGTAATACAGAAGGAGTGACTTGTCTAAGGCCACTGAGTTCATGGAAGAGGTGCAAGTTGAACTGAGGAAGTTCTAGCCCAGTCTCTTAGCCACTATGCTTTCACCAGCACATGCTTATGTGATGTTACTAGATATACAGACCTTGCTCCAAAAGTGGGTGATGGAAAGGAGGCACTGGAAGTTGCTTTATCATCAAGGGCTCACAGAAGTAGGCCTGAAGCCAAGCTGCACACTGTTTCAGTGGCTCTGTCATCCCCTCTGAGGTGTCGCATACTTCACATAAAGCCGAGGTGCCTGCAGTACTGAAGAGTGATAATATGAGTATAATACGTGTGGTTTATGTACTTTAATAAGTTTCTTCATAATTAAATCGCAAAACGTGTATTTTTTAAAAGAATGCCACAAAAGATGGAACAGAACAGTTATTAAAAAGTTTCAACCAGATAATGCATAGAGCAGTGGTTCTCACACATTTAGCACCAGGACCCACTTCTTAGAATGAGAGTCTATCAGGACCCACCAGAAGTGATGTCATGACCGGAAGTGATATCATCAAGCAGGAAAATTTGTAACAATCCTAGGCTGAAATTCTACCCACACTTACCTGGGAGTAAGTCCTATTTACTATCATTGTTAAAAGAATATACAGAGTAGCTTGTTAAAAGTACAGGTCTGTACATTTCCCCAAATGCTGTCACATACCATGGTAGCATCACGTCTATTAAAAATAAAATATTGAAATGAATGGGAGCCCACCTGAAATTGGCTTGCGACTCACCTAGTGGGTCCTGACCCAGAGTTTGAGAAACACTGGCAAAGAAGACTGCAGCCTAACCCACTAATCATATCTTTTGTACTACCAAATTATATTTACTTAGAAACAAGAGAGAAAACAACATGAAAATAGAGTTCTGTTTGGTTCTTTATGTAAAAATTCAAGGACACAAAGCAAAACCACTTACTTGAAGACATGCACTCTGTCTACTAAAGAAATGGGCTGCAATTTTACATATTTTACTTTACAGCAACCTCTGCACAGAATCGTGCTGCAGGGTACTACATTGTGGGCTAAGTAACCAGAATGTTTCAAAGACGAGGGCTGATAATTTTAATGCAAATTTTCAGTGCTGTTCCTGATGAGCTGTTGTGTCTATTTAGTTCTATTTGTTTTACAGCTTACTGCTGATTTTATGTTGTATTTATATATGTTGTTTGATATCTTAAGAATCCTTGACTGAAATACAGATATAAATACTGTATTTTAATAAATACTGAGAACAACATTGTTGCTTTATGACACAGAAACAAATTGTTTCATTGAGTTGACAGGATCATAAACATTGATAATTCAACACAATTATAAAAACAATATACGGTCTATTATGCTATATTTGCTTGAGAAGTGAGATTTTTTCCCCCATTTTGTTTTTCTTTTACAAAAAAGGGATGGCTTGACTCAGGTGTGTTTGGTAGAAGATCAGAGGTTCAGTTCTAAGTGGGGACTTGGTGGTTTTAAACTGAAATATCATTTTATACCAGATTATTGTTAAAAAGATACTGATTAAGGCTGCAATCCTATCCACACTTATGTGGAATTAAGCCTCATTTACTATAATGGGAGTTGCTTCTAAGTAGACATGTATAGGATTGGGCTCTAAGAAATTATAATGCTAAAAAAGGACTAATATACCCTGTCAAAGAATAAAAAGTATAAAGTATTTCAAAGTCCACTACCCTCTATCATTCTGTTCCTTCAAACATCTTCCTTGTTGCTGCCTGGAAATGATTTCCATAACATCTTTAAGACAACATCACCCTTATTTCCTTCCAATTTCACCTCAAAAGTCACCTTTTTTGTGATGCCCTTTGCCACCTCCCTAGATCACCACACTACAAGGTAACTAACGCCTAAGGAAGTATACATGATAAATCACTGCATGTTCTTCTCCATCTTTCTCTCTCTTTGTATCTTCCTCTGCTGTCTCTCTTGTATGTTAGATTATGAGCCATTGGAACAGAGGCCTGTATTTTCACTATGCATGTACATCAGGCACAATAAAAATATATAATAAAATATATATTTTATTTTATGACAAATAATAAAAAAATTTCAACAGATAATTTTAAAGTTAAAGTAATCTATTTAAGGATGCAATTCCATGCACGCTTTCCCACTAGTAAGCCCAAGTAAGGGATTTACTTCTGAGTAAATATGCACAGGATTATGTTGTGAAAGACGCAATGAACAGGTTTCATTTCTTCCCCTCACCCACTGCTGTCTCCCCTTCAGCGATCAGACTATTTTCTGGACCTCCCCCATCCAGCACCTTGCTTACTTGTATTGTCATTGGTTAATGAAAGGCAAAAAGTTAAAAGCATGTGTGCAAGAAGCTGAGAGTGCAAGAAGACCTACTAGTCCTGAAGGTAGATTTTTTTTTTCAAAGTCCACTCAGCTTCAAATGTGGTTTGCACGAGAGGCTGCTAGGTGAGAAATACAAGCTCAGTTGCCCCTTGGGAACTTTTTTGGTTTGTTTCAGTATCCCAACCATTGTCTTAGGTTGTTACTTTTCTCATTCAGAATAAAACCTTAGAATTGCTTGGATTTGTTAATGTCTTTCCTCTGAAGAATACATATTTTTTTTACTTCAACCCATTCAGCTTAATTAAAATTTGGTCTTTAATTCTGTGAATTTACCCATTCTTGAAAGGACATCTACAAAACTTTCATCCTAGTACAATTTATCTTAAACAGATTTTTTTTTTACTATAGTGAATATTATAATGTCTGATTTACCCCACACATATTTGCTGTAGCTCTCCATTCCAAATGCTTTCCTAGGATTAGTTACTTATTCATAGTTGATATGCTCACATAGCTTTTCTTCTTATTCTGCAGGAATCATGCATTATATTCAATTTAACAAGAGTGTCATGATATACATGGATAGAAATCAAAAGTATTCAGGCTACAATTCCAGTTTATTATGTAAAGAATTCCAGTTTATTGTTATGGCTTTTCTCTTTTTAAAGAAAAAAAAATCTCGTACTATTCATAATTCTTTTTCGTTTTATGAAAACAACTACGGAAAGACAGTATTCACAATGCAGATGACGGTGGGGGCTTCAAATCCTGAAGCCAATAAATCCAAATCATTATCGAGCAGCAGCATAAGGGTTGCTCAAAAATTCTTGTGACTTTCCCCAGTGGGTAGAGTATCCAAATAATGACTCCTTGTCTAAAAACGTGCACCTCACCTCTTTACCAGTGAGCATAGGCTCTTGCCAAATAGGAAAAGGCAATCTTAACATGCCAATCATCTCTGGAACTGCTACAACAGCATAATATGCAAAGAGCAAACTTTCAGGAGCGCAAATACCTATCAGCACAGACAAAGGGAAATACTCCATTTTGGGTTCAAGAAATGTGTAGTTAACACAATATGTTCCTTGTTTGTAGAAAAGTGTAACAAAAAATAGCTTCAGCAAATAGGCAGTCTCATGTTCTTGGATGACCATTCCAGTATGTCCAAACAGAAGAGAAACAAACTCACTTGTATTAATAACACAACCCTGTAAAACCAAGGGTCCAAAAAACGTTTTTCATAATGTATGGCGGTTTTGTATGAATTTGGGGTGCTGATTCAAAAAAATTCCATGGCATAGGCTTCCTCATGAGGAAGCTGCTTGAAACATTAACTAATGAGGCTATGCTGTATCTCCGAAAACTAGATGTGATAGGGCAAAACTTATGCCATTTTTGGAATCAGCACCCAGGAATAGGTCTAACTTTTAAGACAGCACAATGTGTGATAGCATGTGTAATTTATTATCGTTCAGTAACATTATCAAATGTTTATCAACATCCATCTGTGTTGATATATTACGCTCTTTTTATCCAAGAGAGTTTCCAACATTGACAGCACAGTTTTTCTTATTCCCCAGCTGGATTGCAATGGAGCGTTGATAAACAAATTAGCCTCAGAATCCCACATGCAAAGGTCATGAAGAAGATGTGAATGAGAGAGGTTTACTGTGTCTTATTTAGAAAGCTTCTAATGGACAAGTTTGTTGCCTGTATTGCTTTTTGGTGTTTGGGTACAATGCAGTATCCCTTAAAGTTTTGAACTTCGGCCTCCTCCTGGACATATTCTACCTTCCCTCTCCCTCCCTGCCCCAATCCACTGGCAACAGTGTCCACAGAATCCCACATAGCTGCATGCCCACTGCTGTGTGCATATCAGGGTGCAATCCTAACCCCTTATGTCAGTGCTTTCTAGCACTGACATAGCGGTGCCAATGGGATGTGTGCTGCATCCTGCAGTTGGGTGTCACTCACGGAAGCCTCCTCAAAGTAAGGGAATGTTTGTTCCCTTACCTCAGAGCTGTTCCCTCTCCACAGTGCTGGAAAGCTCTGACATAAGGGGTTAGGACTGAGCCCTCAGTCTGCTATGTGCATAAGGCAGCACATCCCACATTAGTATTAGGAGCACTTGAACAGTAAGATGGAAGCTATCTCACTCTTCTTCCTCAAACCAGCCAACCAAGGAAGGCAGAAGATGCTATGGTCAGAAGTTCCTATATGGTCCCTGCCTCTCTGCAGCTTCCATGGTGAGCATGTGTGTTTGGGTGACTGTGATACTAAACCTCTACTACTAGAAGAAAAGTCTTTTTGGCTCCATCTACTTCACCTTGGAATATTGCCCAACCTACAGGGACCTATACCAACAGCTATTGGTATAATATATGGAGAAATAAGGTAACAGGCTTTGAGATTAACTTAGTCATAGTTGCTTAAAGTTCATCCAACTATATATAATGAACCTATCTGATATGGTTCTATAATGCTATATGAATTAAAGTGGATGATAAAATGTGTGTTTGTGTATAGGCAACTTCTGTGAATTTATTTTGGAAGAGTTGTAGGTAAACATGCACTTATGCTGACTCCAGATAGGTCTTTCCTGGTCACACACTTGATTTAAGCCCCAGCTCCATCATGATACAGACTCAATCAAGACAACTGAATTCAATAAGGTCCCCCAAATCAGTGCTACTCAAAGAGGTGCGGTGCCAGTTCATTGCTGGTCCATGGCAAATTTCCAGGAAAGAAACAAACAGTAGTAATAATATGGAACAAATATGGTACCAGGCCCTGGCACACTGGAAACAAAAATTGCCATTCCACCACATCAGAGTTTGAGAAGCACTGCTTTAAATCATGACACTGACACAAATAAGTGTCCTAATGTATCAGATAGTAGGAAACGAGACACATAGTGGTTTACATGAACGCTTTAAAGAATAATCAACTACAAATTTAAAATCAATTCTACTGTTATGGTGCAACAAAGTATATAGTAGAACCTCCAAAGCTGACCACCTCTCTATAATGACCACCTCTTTAAGTTGACCTAATTTTCACAGTATGGACAGACACCGCATATACAATATGGGAGACCAACCTCTCTATATCAACCAACTCCGTAAGTTGTATCTTGACCACTTTGACCATTGCACAGGGTATTAATTTACCCTCCATATGTTGCCCACTGAACGCGATACTGCTTGTGCATAGTGAAGCCACTGTCCTTTCACTTTGGTTCCCATCACCAGTGTACTACTTTACACTTATATTGAAACACAACTGCTATTTTGCTGTCTATTCTCCCGGTTTGGAGAGATCCTTCTGGAGCACTCCACAATCCCTTCTGGTCTTCACAACTCAGAAAAGTTTACTGTCATCCACAAACTTGTCCACCTCCCTACTTATCCCTGTTTCAGGTCATTTATGAAGATGTTGACAAGCACCAGTCCCAGGACAGATCCTTGAGGCACTCCACTTTCCACCTCTCTCCATTTTTTTTGTCAATTGCCCATTGACACCCACTCTCTGTTTCCTGGTCCTCAACCAGTTCCCAATCCATGAGAGGATCTGTCCTCTTATTCCCTGTGGAGTTTTCTCAACAGCTTTTAGTTAGGGACTATATCAAACACCTTCTGGCATTTAGTGAATCTGAGGAGACCCAGTGGAAGCCAGGCAGCCTAAGTAAAAAAGTGGTGTTTGTTTTTTTTAGCTGTTGGGACTACGTAACATGCTACATGCTATGGGCTGGCAAGAAATAGTATTGGTCTGCCTGTCTGCAATGAAACTAAGTATTTTTTTAACTTACAATTTTTTTTTAAGTTTATGAATTTTCAGGGGTTTTTTTTAAAACGCTGGTTGTGGGCTGTTTATTCTCCGTCTCTTGATATAGATATAGATGATATAAATAGTAAGCATCACAAGAGGATCAATTCTCACTGATATTTGCAATAAAACTTTTTAAAAATCCAATCTAAATAATAACTTGGCCTTGCATTTGTTGTCCTGGGAGGTAAACATGATATTTAAGTGCCTTTTTTTTTCCGTATGTTGACCACCTCCCTATGCTGACCAATTTCCTCCAGACCCTTGGATGGTCAACTTAAAGAGGTTCTACTGTACTCTCAATAGCCTCTCTCAACAAGAATTGGTCTACATCATTTATAAGTACAAGGTAGTTTTTCTGCTTGCTGGTGGTTTAGCCATTTAAGTGACACATCATTAAACTCAGGTAGCATGCTATTTCAACATGGACATTGCCCACTGACCTTAGAAAGAATAACAAGAGGCAGTTCCTTAAGTAAGCTAAACTAAGCCACAAAACAATGACTTCTTGATAGTTCTGTGTATGGCAACCTGAATAAAGCTTCATGTTCATGGGAAACAGATGGTATAGGCAAGGCATAATGTGATGAGCAACAAGTATCATGAATGAGTTCTAAACCAGGACACCACTGTTAGTCATGAAAGCTAGCTTTATGGTGCTAGACATGTAGTATCCACTATTCATTGTCAATATCAGCAAAATGAACCCTAAATATATTCCTGTGGCAGCCCCAAAAGGAAAATGGGCATACAGAAAAAAAAATGTAATAAAAGTTAAGATCTGACTCAGTAACTCTACCAATAAGAATCATGACTCATTTTACATTTCAATTAAAATGTACTGGCTGTATACTGGGCAGGAGGTCTGGTCTAGAGGGTAGAGCCTCCGTCTGCCTGAAGATAACATCCACAAGGTCACCAGTTCGAGGCCACCGGCACCGTGCGACCTTGAAGCAGCTGACAAGCTGAAGCCGAGCTATTCCATCTGCTCTGAGCGTGGGAGGATGGAGGCCAGAATGTGAAGCCAGATCGGAATGAAACACCTTGAATGTAGTGGTTCTTGAAAGAAAGAACCTTCTTTCAAATTGTAAAAATCCCTATTTAATAAGGGATTTAAATAAAGCCTGCCTATGTAAACCGTCTTGAATAAAGACCAAGAAAGGCGGTATATAAATACCTTATTATTATTATTATTATTATTATTATTATTATTATTACTGGCAACTAAACATATTCTTTGTCCACCACTTAAAAGATTATCTTTTGTTTGATTTCTATTATAACAAACCAAGGTGTGCAAGTGAAAGGTTAGCAACAGAAAATGACCCTTAATCTGTAAAACTGTTTCCTTATTTTTTATATTAATATTTGCTTATTCTGTGTCAGCTGCCTAGGTTGAGTAGCAAATTTTATATAATGTCACTATTATGTGACTTTAAAAAGGAAACACACAAGATATATTTCTCATGTGAAACTTAATGGTACTTAAACATTAACATTTTCCCCCCAAATGTTTTTAAAAATTAAAGGTTGTGCTAGGTACCTTACAGCTTGATATGGAGGCAAATACATATAAAAATACATACAATTAACTCCATTTGGAAATAAAAAAGGTTGCTACATCAACACCTTAATGTCATTTAAACAGTCTTCCTTTGATAGATGAAGGCAAAACTACCCTCAAAATTGCAGATGAATTGTCTAGTCCCTAATGATTCCAAAACAATTACAGGATGCAGAGCAATCTAGTTAAATTTTATTCAAAAGCTTACTACACTTGTGTTTTCTCTTATTTTTCTATCAATGAAACCCAGGAGGCTTAAGCACAATTCATTATGTATGAGACCCAACTTACAGTGCTTGACTGTTGATTAATAGGAAAGTTTGCAGTATGTACATTTGCAACATTAGATGCATACAATATGCTAACTTATTCTTCCACTGAAGCTAATTATTTACAAAAATGACTACTTGAGACTACAATTTAGTAAATGCATGCATCCAGTCTCAATCTGGCCCCAAAAGACAGTCTGGAATGAAGATCTTTTACTTGATGTGACAACTTCTGGATACAGTGTTATTAATATTGTAAATGTGGCAAATAAAGAGTTCAGATAGCCTTATGTCTGGGTTGTGTTTGTTTTTCACAACTAAATCAATGAACAAAGAAGCTTTTCAAAAAGTTTAATGCCCATACAAGCGGCAAATTCTTTTTGCCCAAGTTCAAATTAAATGCTTATGGGATGACTGCAGATTAGTAAAGACTTTTAAACAGAACTTAGTTACAGAATTGTAAGAGGAATCCCACACCCTAGCTTGGATCTAAATGTGTCCTGCTATTAGCACAAAGTCTATTCCACTCATGGAAGATCTATTTTTGGATTTACTGGAAGAGTGTTGTGCAAACAAAGTGATCCCAAATCTACAGAAGTTCTTCCCTTCGCACAAGAATTTTGATGACCACCAGTACAGCCTCCCAAGTATGCTGTTGAATAGCACTTTGATGAGCCTTCCAGTTCCATTTGTGGAAGCATTCACAGAACAAAGCAAATATATTTTTTCCTTCTGCACACCGTTCTTTGGATCCAGCTCTCTAAGCCTTTCAATAATACTGCATTTATTTTTTTCAGGATTTTCTTACATAGGAATACATTTCCTTTGCTGCAACACTGGCAAAGAGGTTGGAAGCATACGTTTTACTACTCAGTGGAATTTGGGCTGCCCTCATTAAGCATTTACTTATGAACTTCATAATCAAATGTTGGGCATGCAGAACAAGAAACCTCTGGATGCTAATAACGTTCAATTACTCCTTTTGACTAGAAATTACATTCTTGGGTGCCCACCAAATTCTTACCAACATTTAATGGTTTGGGCCCAATCCTATTCAGCACAGGAGTGGAGGCTCCAAACAGCCACACCGGCTCCTGTGCTAGTCCAAGGTGTCCTCAAGAGAAGGGGACATTCATCCCTTCACCCCAAGTAAAGCCTTAACCTATTCAATGAGGCTTCTTGAGTCCGCGCCAGTATTTCACTGGTGCAGACTCAAGAAGCCCCGCGTGGGACTTTTGAGCCCAACGTAGGGATAGGATTTGGCAGAGGGGGTCTCTGACAATCCCATCCTGCCCCAGGCTTGTCCCTCCCTCATTCTGTCCTCCACAGAATCAGTGGAGTCAGGCTGCCCGTCAGATCACATAATGAATCTTAAGAATTTAACAGTTTTCTTTGAGGCTATATAGAACCCTCGAATTAAGCTACCATTATAATGCTATGCTATGCCTTAACTATGCATGTGTTTTTCCAGGGAAAGGTTTTTAACTAATTTCACTTAGATTTATGTAGTGGTCAGGATTAAACATGTGCGTGTACACACAAACATTTTCACAGAATGCATAAGACACATCCCTTTCTGTTGCTTCATTGTCTCTGCTTATGCCATCTAGTCTCTCCACCCTAAGTGGTCGTTTGAAACATGTCATGACAGGCTTTACAGAGGTGAGCAGAGTTTGACTCTTGTCTTTCTATGTCAAGATAAGGGGTGGGGGGGGGAGCTGGAATTAACGTGAAAATTGCAAAGACTCAGTTGATACTGTGAAAGGTCATTAAATGCTAGGAACTCCCTTGTGCAATTAGAATTTGGACCAGATCCTGTATATATAAAAAGAAGATCTAACCTTGATATATCCTACTGGACAGCCAAAGAAGCAATACAGTATCCTTGAAAATGCTCTCTTAAAACAAGAAGCCTTCCTTTTAAAAGCATAAGCATCCCAAACTCTTTTTATATGTAGCACATATACATAAGAAATCTGCGCGTACATAAGAAATCTACATAAGAAATCTGCATGTAAACCATTTATTAATTCTGAAGTTTTAAACTCAGTTTTTGGGTGAAACTATCCTCAAGGCAGCCTTCAGTAAATTGCAGTAATAATTTCAGACACAAACATACACACAATTTTCTTGACAAAAATACACATATGCACAGCCTTTCTAGTTTTAGTCCTTAGAAGTTCTAGAACAGTCTGTCCTTAACATAATTGTATAATACTTCCATAATGATGCCAAGGTCAGGTTTATCAGAGGCAATTAACTGTGTGAGGAGTTGCTTCAGGGCAATTTTAATATGCACACCTGACTTTACTCATTTATTTGCTTAGGTTCTCCATCTCAGGTTATACCCTTCAGCTGCAAGGTTTCTCCTACCCTCAATACCAGACAATTACCATCTGGTGCGACCCCCCTGCAGCATTACCTTCCTTGCTTAGGCTATCACCAAACCCAGGTCCTATTCAGAAAGAAGGTGATTAGTCAGCACAGTGCTAGCATGAATCACAGCATTCACTGGTATTCTTGCTCTACATAGGTAAGCTGTGTCACATTTAACTATGAAAACAATACAATCTTAAACTCTCTAATCCTTGAATAAGCATTTTTCTTGGGGGGGGGAACACGGACACAAAACCTCATGGAAAGTGTTATGAAATGGACTGCAAGTTACTACTTATTTCTAAAAATGAATTCACCTTTTGCCCTTTGTCTCACCAATATCATCTAGTATCAGCAGCTGTTGGACACAGGATTCAGAAAGGGATGCACTGTTGGATACACCCTCTATGCCAAATCTTATGAACTGAGAACTAGTCTATACATACAACCAACCAAAGTGACAAAAGTGCTGTGCCACTGCAGATAACAGTTTTATCTAGGAATTTATATCCTACATTTTGGATCCCACAGAAGATGCCCCAAAACTCAGAAGTGCCAACAACAGAATCATAAAACATTAATTAATCAAAACATACAAAAAATAATTAGAAAGCATCATGATTTTTTTAAAAAGCAGAGGAACTTCAAACCAACCAATTAAACTAATTAAACGTTTTAAACTAAAAACATCTCAACAAGGCAATGAAAACACAATAAAGGGGAGGCTGAATGGGTCTTGTAGGGGAGACCTACACAAACTAGTGAATGAGAAGGCCTTTTCATGCATCCTTCCACAAAAGACTCTCCAAAGAACAGCCTCAGATGAGAAACAAAGCAGATAGGCTGATCCATATGGGGAGCAATGGTACTTTAAATACCTTGGTTCCAAACCATTAGTGCAGTGATTTTCAACCTTTTCATCTCGTGGCACACTGACAATTGCGCTAAAATTGTCAAGGCACACCATCAGTTTTTTGACAATCGATAAAGCACCCCATGCTGCTGCTGGGGGGCCCACATCCTCCAGTTGCCCAAAATAAACAACCCTCCCCAAAACTCCCACGGACACCTGTGGGCACATTAGATGAAGCTTTGCAAAGGAAACAAATGCTGTTCTGTAAGCCCTTACAGTCAGATCTACCTTACTCAAAACTTTGCTTAAATGCTATACTTTTTAAGAACAGCCTCTCACTGAAGACATACAGCACTGAACCAGATTCTGGGCAACCCAGAATCTATCTGCCATGGTTAATCTGTGATGGCTCATTCACAGATGCAAGTAATCATGCCACAGAGAATGTACAATGAACATGCATGTGTAAACTGAACCAGAGTTTAATTTCACTGGAGTGATATTCCAAAACAATACCAGTTAAAAAAACTGGGGGGAAATGATGCATAATTTTGTTTTAAATTCACAATTGTACAAAAATAGTATATTTTGTTTCTTAAATGTATGCTATGTCCCTGTCATTTGGAGATGCAAAAGTAGTGGCATGATCTCAAACTGTGTATATAAATTATATTGTTTACTTTCTATTTAGAAAGTATTTTAACAGAGCATAGTAAAATATTTTTGAAAATATGCACAGATAGCAGACTGATTTCCACTAGGTTTACATGAATCTTGTGTTGTAGTTCCATTAGCTTGCACACTACATTAATAAATAACATTGCCACTTAAATGCCTTTCTTGTAAATTGGTTTATTCTGTTCTGCATAAATAATATAAATTTCTCAGTTACCAAGTTTGTCAGATTTCCCCCAGTTCACCTATGAGTAGCATGCAACATGGGATAATGCAGAAGTTTAATCTAGGAAACAGTTTATAGAACACCCTTGCCTAACATACTTGTTATGATTCCTATAATATACTATTTGGCTACCAAAGCAAAAACAGGTATATACCTATTGACTATGTGTCAGTGTTAAAAATAAATTCAAGAATCAACTGGATGCCAACTGAAATGTCACTTTAAAGCAACAAGTCAGTACTGCATTTTAAACCAATTGTTTTAATATTAGGTTTTTACGCAAAGTGATGAATTTACCAGCAGAAATGAATAAAGGCTTGTTGTAATAGGTATTGCAGTCAGCATTTAAAAACATTTTAGTTCAGGTGCTACTTTATTTTCTAAATTCACTCCATTATTTCCTAAATTCCCTCCCTCAGGCCAAGTAACAGAGATGAAAACTGCAGCTCAGCACCCTGAGGGCTAGAACACCTGATACACTCACCTCCAATGGAGGTGGTGTATTCTGGAGATGGAGTAGTTGCCTTGCCTGAAAAAGCTAAGCCGGATCAGCTCAGGTTTCACCTTGGATGGGTGACTGTAAGCCGCTCGCTAGAGAAGAATGAATGTTGGACTGGCAAGGAATTGCTGATATCCTGAGAACCAGAAGCATGTTTTGCAGCTGCCTGTAGAAGCTTGTAAAGCACAAGAGTTGACAGCCAGGACAACAGCTGCACCATGAAGGGAAAGATCTTGAGAAATGGAAGGTTCTATGAGTTTCTCTCACAGAATAACACTTGTTAAAACCCCATTTGAAAAAAGAGGGGTTTATGGTCAGCCTGTCTATGCAAACTAGCTTAAGTCTATGAGAAAGCTGGTATATAAATACTGTAATAAATTAAAAAAAAGAAAAAAAGATTTCACTAGAGAGTGGCTGAGATTTTAAAAGTCACACAACTCTTTGGGATCGTGTTTCTCAAAAAAGCACCCATTCCTGCCCCTCCTCTGCTGCAGGACAAACTGTTTTTTGAAACTGAGCGGTCTTTCAATAGCAGGATAGGAGATGATATGGCAATTGTAGTTCAAAAGAGGCTAAAAAATGCAAGACAAGGTTACAGTCATTCAATTTCTTAAGGGTTTAAGAGATTAAAAAAGAAAGAAAACTGAGGCACAGGTTGATGAACACTTTGTATCCCTTCATCCTCCTGCCCCAGTGGGCAAAGGTTACTGCCTGTTCTTCCAGATAATTTCAAGTACATTGTGTGCAATTCTCACTTGTAGCATTTTTAAGGATCTGGGGGATGGGAGGCAGTTCTTTTGGTTCCAAAATTTGTCTACAAGGGTACAAGCCACTGTCAGTAGAAACCCGCTGTCTTACTATTGTCTACCCTTATGTTCGGCACTCTCAGAATCCAGCATAGCTATTTTACAAATATGTTGATAAATTTAATCTACCCTTCATATTTGCCAGTTAAGCTTACATCAAATGGATCCAAACGATTCATTATTCACAACTGTGCCTGAAAAGTAAGTAGTATTTGTTAACAACATATTCATCTTCTGTTGACCATATTCTTTTCCAAACTTCAAATAAAACATGTGCAAAAAGTATAGATCATAACTGACAACATTCCATCAAATTATTCATAATATAAACATGTACCTCTAACAACTTTTCTCCTTCTTCAGTCCTTAGCTGGAGCTTTGGGAGCAAGTGGCTCTCAACCAATATGCTCCTGTAGGTGCCACTGGGATCTGTGTGCCATATATGACCTGTTTCCACTCTTGGCAATTGTTGGTGATATTTGTAGCCTCACTGTCCAAAGCCTCTGGCTAACTGATCCTAAGAACTTAAGGACTCACACTTGGTATTGGCCACCTCTTATATCATATGGCCATCTGGCATTACAAATGAATGCCCTTCAAAACTTTGGACATAACCTTCAGTGAGTCAGTGCAAAAACCACCAAAATAGGATTTAAGAGCATTATGTTCACTTGCCTAATGAAACTCCAAGATTATTTCAAAACAACTGGTATTAGAAATAAAAATCTACAAAAACTGTCCATGGGTTTAGCACTTTTCAGCTTACCTTGCTTAACATGCCTCAACAATAAGATGTGAATATTCACTGCCAATTAGTTTATGCAATTCAGAAAAATCTAACCCACGCTGCCAAGAAACAAACCAGAACCTCTAGAGTGCAGCTGGGTCTGCAACCTACCTCCTTATCTTGTTAAGCCTGTAAGACAGCCTCTCTCTGCCATTTTCAATTAGATATACTTTATGAAAACACTGCCAATAAGACACTAATTGGAGAAGTGAGAAGCTATTTGTGTTTGACAACAGAATGTACCTTAAATACACAGTACTATGCACACACTCCCATAGTTGTCTGTCCCTCACCAAAGTAGAAAAGGACCAGCACAGCTGGGTGTACAAGGTCATGGAACATTAGAAATAGAGATTCCACTAAACCAGGGGTGTCCAAACATTTTGGCAGGAGGGCCACATCATCTCTACGACACTATGTTGGGGGACAGGAAAAAAAGAATACATTTAAAATTTGAATAAATTTACATAAATGAATATATGGAATTTATATGACTAAAGGAAGGTCTTGCAGTAGTTCAAGGCCTCTAAAAGGCCTTGCACAAAGCAAGGCCAGCCTTTTCTTCGCTGCCATGCTGCATCACAGACTTGAAACAACAAGTAGTGGAGGGAGCCTTCGTCCCCCAGCTCATGTGAGAGGTCGAACAGTCGCCCTCACACTTAGAACCAGTGCAGGCCCTCACACTTAGTTGCCAGTGCAGGCTCTAGCAAATCTCTGGAGGGCCAGAGGCCCACTGGAGACTGGGGGCTCTCCATGGGTCAGATTGGGAGTCCCCGAGGGCTGCAAGTAGCTCCCTGGCCAGGATTTGGGCACCCCTGCTCTAGACAGTGGTTCTCAAATGTTTTAGCACTGGGACCCACTGTTCTGAATGACTATCTGTCCAGGACCCACTGGAAGTTATGCCATGGCCAGAAGTGACATTATTATGCACATTAAAATAATTATAAATAATGAAATAAGAGGAGATGAGATGGGGAAGCCAGCCCTGTTCCCCAAGTTAATTCTCTCTATAGTCCGCCTGCAATAACCTCAACTCCTCCCCCTCCCCCACAAAATCAGTAAGATTTCCAGTGTTACCCAGTGCCCAGTTCAATTTTAACCAGTTCAGTGTGATTTGGGATGAAATCAGTTTTAAAACCAACATAGGTTTTTTTTTTTTTTTTTTTTTTTTTTGGGGGGGGGGGGGAGAAGCTAAATTGAAATTCAAAGCTTCTCTCTAAATAGCATTAAAACCCCAGAGTGATGAGGCAAGGAACTCACTAGTGGGGGGGGGGAAGGAGTCTGGAATAGATAACAACTGTTTCCAAGAAAGCAGTGGTTCCCAAACCTATTAACATCAGAACCCACTGTTTAAAATGAGAAACTACAAAGACCCAACTAGCCAGTGGTGGATTTCCCCATCTCTGCTCCCTGGGCAAAGGTTCCTGAAGCTACCCCTGCAAAATATGCTGTCCCTTGCCATGTATGAAGCCACCCCCTTAACTCTGCATTGCAACAAAACCACAGGCAACCTTAGAGCAGACTGGGGAAAACCTTGTGAGGCTTCCTTGCAGTCTTAAACTGCACTTCCTCCAAAAAAGAAAAACAAATTCACCTTACCAGCTGAAGCCACTGGTTTTATGCTTTTTAGTGAGGGGTGGGAGGATGCCTTCTGGAGCATTTGTTGAGATCCACTTTCATCAGATCGGGACCATTCTGGTGGCCTTGTATTGCCTGACTATCAACTCGAGCCAAAGAATGTTGTTTACTCATGAGTAAACACAAACATGTAGTTTAGGCTGCAATCCTAATCTCACTTTCCTGGAAGAAAGTCCCATTGAACACAACGAGGCTTACTTCTGAATAGACCTGGTTAGGATTGTGCCCCAAGTTTTACTTTCAATAGGGTTCAATACATTCATCAGTTTGGAGGGCGGAACTTCCTTCTCAGGTCTTTTTTGAGAGCTGCGTTCATCAGATTGGTGCTATTCTGGTGGCAGTGGATTCCTTTCACCCTACCCTTTGCAACAGACAAAGGCATGGTCACCTAATTCCAACTGAACATGATGTCGCTCAGCTGCACTTTCCATAGGGTTCCACACATTTTCCTTTTCAACTATCATCTTGTCAGTTTCAGCTTTGCATTCCAACAACAATCAGGTTGCAACCCACCAAGTAGGTCGCAATCCACAGTTTGAGAAACCCTGCTCTAGCATATTATGTGATGTATCCTTACATCAAAGAGAATGAGACATCTTGCAAACTGAGCCTAACTCCTTGCCTATAAACCAGTATAAGGCAGCTACATTTAACCAGTTTAATTTTCTTCAGCAATGCAATCAACTGTGATGAAACTTTTTTTGGTAAATTTTTTTGTTGAAAAGTGGCATATAAAAATGTATCAATGTTAACAGAAGTCTCAAAGAAATCCATGACATTGTTCAGGCAAACATACAGTATTCTGGAAGTTGGCTCCCTTCTTACTCATGTCAGTAGTCTACATTGTGCTGAACTGGTGGCTATCTGCAAAACAGGTCCTGGAGAATCCAATGATGATCCTGTTAAGAGCCAACTTCTTTCTACCACTTTTCCTTGCACAGAAACCATACAGATGTTAAAACTAAATGACTTTCATAGTAATGGAGCAAGGAGATTAAGAGGGCAATGATTTAAAGGAAGATGACCATGGTGGGTGGGGAAGAATGAACATTTCTTGTGAATTCCTGTTCTCTGTGTCCTCTCTGAGGGCATTTTGAAACCTTTGGATTCCTCCTGGAGCAGCAGGTAGGATCTTCAGCTATCCTACCTCCTGAGGTAGGATACACAACACACCATCTCTTAAGGGCCAGTTGCTTCTCTTGCTCTTATTTTGGGAGGTGTGTGCGTGTGGCATGCTCATGCACAAAGCACTTCATGTAACTCTGCACTACTGAGTATGAACTGCTTTTTGCATGAACAGCCCTGTTAACACTTACTCCTCCCTGCTCCATTCCAGATTATTAGAGGTGCTGCTGCTTCAGCTGTCTTTTTCCTCAAGCCAGGTACAATCCATTTCTAAGCTACTGGGAAGCAAAGGGAGTGAGGTTTCGTTTTGTTTTTTAAACAAACAGTGGGTGAAGAGACAAGCAGAGCATTGTACCTACTTCCCCCAATCCAGGTTTAGAAGAGACCTCTCCAAAGGGGGAACAAGAGGAAGGACTTGCCTGAATCATACACCTGTTGCTGACAAACTATAGCAATACCAGTAGATGGCCAGCTTCGGGGGGGGGGGGGGTGATAGGATAGCAAGCAGTATCTTCACACAGGCACTAATTAGCCCACAGCTGTTAACTGCAGGAACTAGCTTGTTCCTGCTCCTTCATGGTGAAGGAGAGAGAGGACATTTGCTGGAAACCATTCTCCAGGGAGACTTTCCTAATACTGACAGTGCAATCTTATTCAGAGCTAGTGCCGGCACAGCAACCATAAACAGTGGTTCTCAAATGTTTTCAACTGGTGGCTCCCTTGACCTACTGGGCCATTGGTCATGGCTCCCTATTAGGGCTACAATCCTATGCATCGTATGGGGTGGTGGGTTTTTCATGAACATTCCAAGGCTCCCCTGGCTGGTTTCCACGGCTCCCCATGGACCCACGATTCACAGTTTGGGAACCACTGCAAAGAATGTTTGTGATGACTTTAGAGCAGGGGTCTCCAAACCCCGGCCAGGGGCCAGATGTGGCCCGCAGCAAGCCTCTTTCTGGCCTGCAACCAACCTCTTGTCCCCTGAAAGCCTCTGGTCCACTCAACTGAACATGACCAGAACTGTGCTCTGATTGCATCTGGAGGGTGTTCTGAGGGCCAGAGAGGTTGAATGAATGAGACTATTCATTCATTTATTCACTCATATAAGTTTCATCTCTAATTTATTTATTT
>NC_089823.1:168694911-168707411 GCF_035046505.1 Tiliqua scincoides
TCCTACAAAGTCTTCCTTTCCTGCAGCTTCCTATCCTGCAAGTTCTGGAAGAAAGGGTGACTGAAACAGCACAGAAGCAGAAGTTAGAGGGGAAGGTATAAGCAACACAAAGTCAAACATCTAAAGTCCTGTAATATTATTTGCCTTGCCAGTTGTTGAGGTATTGCTTCAGTGCCAAGGGCATCATGTTTAAATGTAATTTTTTACCTGAAAGATTAAGGTTTTGTTTGCACTGCTGCCTTGCCATGCATTGATCTCGATCTAAATGCAAATTTCACAAATATCTTACCTGCAGAAGGCACAGCTGAGAAATCTGTGAAGCCTTGAAGCTCTCAAACACCCAAATATAACCCACTTGTCCAAAAGACAAAGAAAACTTGCATGTCACAATGACAGTGAAAGTGAAATTGGCCCGTACATGAAAAACAGAATGGTTTCTTAAAAATCTACAGTGGTGATCTTCATTTTGGGACATACTTGAAAGAGAAAAGGTAACACATCGTCCCACTTTGAGAACAGGACTTCAGACAATGCTATCTCCACCTGGCTCCCACTTACAACCTGTGAGTGAGGACTTCCTCTATACCAGTCTCCTAAACTAACAATTTGTGCAAACCACTGTTCGTAGCATTTTGGTGATCTTATTCTCACACATAGCTATTTATATGAGTAGCTATATGAGACATACGCTTATATGAGCAGCTGTATGCTCTTACAGCCCAATCCTAACCAACTTTCCAGTGTTGATGCAGCCACAATGCAGTCCCAGGATAGGGTGAGAAGCAGTCCCTTACTCTGAGGGGAGCTCTGTGGCTGCCCCCCAATGCAGAATGCAGCACATGCCCATTGGCATGGTTGCATTGGCACTGGAAAGTTGCTTAGGACTGGGGGGCGGAGCTAACTTTCAGCGAAGTTGCAGTGAACTTTGGGGGCTCCCGAAGAGACTGCAAAATAGATACGTTTTCATGTGCCTAAACAACTAAGGCACGCTTCGGTGCCAGGAAGATGGTACGAAGAGCTGAGAGCTTGAACGGGGGGACCTTAGAAACAGGCAATTTCAAGGATTTCTCTCTGTTTTGCTCTGTGCTGAAGCATATCTATCCCGGGCGACATCTTTGAGAAGCTCGGAGAGCTGAAAACCCGTCCTCCCACGGCCTAGATACAACAACATCGCAGCGAAAAAAGCTATTAAGAGTGAGTGAACTTGGCTCGTTAAAAAGTTTTACTGAGAACTGTAAGTAAGAAGTCTGGAGGAGGAGGAGATAATTCAAGATTATTCACGCTGGCCATTAGCCACCCAGGGGGGGAATAGGTGAATTGGTATTTCCCCTGCTGGAGTAAGTACAAGATTATATTTTTTTTAATGGTATGTACCGAAAAGAAATAAATAAGTAATCTTCAACGAAGGAAATAAAGTCTACCTTCATTTTCCCAGCAAAAAGCCTTTATTTAAGCCTGGACACTGCTGGTTTCGGTTTCTCAGCAAGAGGCTTGAATTTTTTTTTTTTTTTGGTCATTTAAAGGCATACTAACCTAATTTGACTGTGGATTTGATTGACTTTTTTTGGATATAAAAATTTGGAAAGTAGCCCTGGATACAAAATTAGAAAGTAGCCCTGCAGGAAGTGGCTCGAGTTGGTGTTGATAAAAATGGCTTTTGAAAATCTAAAAGATGATCCTGAAAGCCAGGCCTTGTTGGTGGACTTTCTGATGGATTTTAGAAGAGAAATGGAGCAACAAGTCAGAGAACTCTCTGAACAAATTGGGCAAATAAGCTCCTCCCTTGTAAACTCGCGGGAACAGATTATAAACAATAGAGAAGAAAAAAGAATGGATCAGATGTCAGGTGAAGTTAAAGAAGTGGAGTATTTTGAAATGGGACACGAGATGGAAGAAGCAATTGTTATAATAACTGAGAATCTTAAGGAAGAAAAAAGAGGAAATGTTCAGAGAGCAAGCTGTCTCAAGAAGAGGAAGAATTTATGGATTGAATTCAAGAATAACAGAATGAAAAAGAAGAAAGAAAAACAGAGGGGGGGGACTTAAGAAGAAAAAGAAGAAAAAGAAGAAGTGGAAGAACCAGTAGGAGGACTAAGAGGGAACACCAATAAGATAGAGTACAAAGTAAACAATAAGAAGAAGGGCGAAATGGTTGAATAATAAATAATTTTTTTTTTTAAACATATTAAATTAAAATAGATGTAAATGAAAATTTGAAATATAAATATTGTGGAAATTAAGTGGTATTAAGATAAATATTTTATTAATTAGATTAAACTAAAGTGGATGAAAAGGGAATTTGGAATATAAGTATTGTGGAAATTAAAGTGGTAAATATATGAAATAAATTAGATGGAACTGCAATTTTGGAATATAAGTATTGTGTAAAATATAGTGGTATTAAGACAAATAAAAGGGTTATTTTATAAAAAAAGAAGGTAAATAAAATAAATTATAGATGTCAATTTATTTTGGAGAAAATATTAAACTTGTATTTTGGGTTAATAAATATGTGGTGGATAAGCGAAGTATAATATTATTGTAATTGGAGATATTTGTTTTTAGATGTGATATTAGAAATTAAGAATCAGATAAGAGATTGTATTTTAGAGGTTAGTTTAGTGGTAAGAAGAGTCTATAAGTAAAAATTTGAAGCCTTTTTTGATTGGATAGTTATGGAAAATGATGTATAACTTGTTATAAGAGATATTGAAGGAGGTAATACCATGGTAATTGGAGACTTCTTTTTTAGATGTCATATTAGAAATTAAGAATCAGATAAGAAAGATTTTATTTTAGAGACTAGTTTAGTGGTAAGAAGAGTGTATAAGTAAAAGTTTGAAGTGTTTTTTTATGATGGGATAGATAAGGTTAGAGAAAAAATATGGAACGTTAAAGTATTAACCAGTTGGGTTAAAGAATATGATAATTTTTGTATTGATTATTAATTTCGTTTGGATTAATGTTTGTTGTAATCGATGGCCACCACCCTCGTGTGTAACCTATGTAGTCCTAGCCCTAAGTCTATCCAATTTTCCTTACCTGTATCTGTAATAAATAAATAAAGCATTATATATTAAAAAAAAAGAAAGTTGCTTAGGACTGGACTTTATTTTCTCTCATATAGCACCTAGCCTAGAAGTCTTTAAAAGGGGAATGGACAGATTGATGGAAGGAAAGTCCATCACAGGTTACAAGCCATAATGACTATACGCAACCTCCAGGTTTTAGAGGTTACCCTTTTCTGACTGCCAGATGCAAAAGGGTGGCAACAGGATACAAGTATCTTCTTGTCTTGAGAGCTCCATGAGGTATCTGATGGTCCACTGTGAGATACAGGAAGCTGGACTAGATGGACCCTTGACCTTCTTACGGTCAAAGCCCAATACCTTCAATTCTGCTGCATCATCAATAACCATATTGGTGTCTCAAGAGCAGATGCACTGAGTACTAGAAGGGAACTAGAGAGATCACTGGACAGACTGCTTCCAAACCTGACTAGGGACACCCTTAGGCATGCATGAAAATCTTAAATTAGGTTAAAGAGATATCCAGCTATCACTCAAAAAACATGATGAGCAAAGTGTACATTCATACCCTCTGCCTCCAGAGTTGGGAGGATAAGCCGGAGGGAAGCAAATGGCTTGCCAAGTCCCTTCCAACTGGTGACTAGGGGATTCGTACCAGTGAATATGCATCTCTAAGTTCAAAGCCTCTGATCCTGTCAACCGTGAGGCCTTTCACAGTTCAAAGTACTATGGAGCAGAAGAGGAACTGGTCTCAGAAACATCTTCTTGGGCAAATTTCTTCCTTGTTGTGCAGCCTCACACAATTTCTGCAATGGATGACTTTGGAGAACTAAGAAGATAAGAAACAAGCTCTTCCCTCTAAACAGTTACCACTGCAGTGTCTGCAGTGCCTTGACCTCAAGGGACAAATATGGCTTTCCCTTGAGATAAGCCCCTTATGTCTTTGGAACAAAGGGAAGGTGAATGCATTTTCATGCCCGGATCCTCAATTTTGTCTTTGAAGACTGATATTATGAGTGCCAGACAGCCACTGTAGTTGCATCTCTGATCAAGCCAGGCACTTCCCAGTTGGAGCAAATGAGCAACAGCAGTTGGCTCCTGAGCTGCCTCCAATGAACCAGGCATAACAATCCAACTAAAGAAATTGACACAGGGAAACCTGCCTCAAAGTGCAAATTTGCTTAGCTGTGACTAAAGCCAACATAAATCAGATGCACAGGTGTGCATTCGCCCAACACTAATTTCAATGAAACATACATGTGGATAAATGTCTGCATGCACATGACATCACATATTTGGATGTACATTCAAACATGCATTCCCCTGATACTAGTGGGAATTTTTAATCTTGAATAGCAGATCTCCATGTTTTTGACAATCCTTTGGGTTCAAGTTTACAGTGCATCAGGTGGCTGGATGGGAAGGATGTTTGAAAACTACAACCAAGCCAATGCACTGCTAATAGATATTTGCACACAGGTGAAAATTTGGCAACGTCTGATTTATAGCCAACTCCTAATCCAGCAAAGGAGATTCACTCTCTGAAACCTGAGTTGAATTAGAGAAGAGCGAAATGGAATTCGAGGAGGAAAAAGGTAGGACGCCTGTTCACTCTATATAACTATTGAAAAGAATTTTGCTGCTATAAAGATGACTTCACCTACATGCTCCATAGCATAGTTATCTTCTCATAAACACAATTGGAGAGGAAAAAAGGGCATTGCATGGCAATAGCACAGACATAAGTAAAATCTATAAGCACTATGGACTACAACTACACAATAAACACACAATTTCCTGAAATGTAACACTCTAGAGCAGGGATGTCCAATCATTTTGGCAGGAGGGCCACATCATCTCTCTGACACTGTGTTGGGGGCCAGGAAAAAAAATTAATTAATTAACATTTAAAATTTGAATAAATTTACATAAATGAATTTATTAGAGATGGAACTTATATGAATGAATGAAGGTCTTGCAATAGCTCATGGCCTAAAAAAGGCCTTGCACAAAGCAAGGATAGCCTTTCCTTTGCTGCATCACAGACATGCATCACAGACATGAAACAGCAAGTAGTGGAGGGAGCCTTCATCCCACAGCGCAGGTGAGAGGTCGAACAGTCATCCTCATGCTGAGAGCAGTTGCATTGGGCCAGCATGGGCTCTAGCAAGTCTCCGGAGGGCCACAGGCTCATTGGAGATGGGGAGTTCCCTGAGGGCCAGACTGGATGCCCCCGAGGGCCACAAGTGGCCCCCGGGCCGGGGTTTGGGCACCCCTGCTCTAGAGCAGCGGTTCTCAAGCTTACCATGGCCAAGACACCCTGCTTTCATGGAACCCTGTTCCGATGGCAACTGGATCTTATAAGGATCATGTGAGATCTGGGCGCAGCCAAGATGGTGGTGCCTGGAAGAGCCACAAGAAGAGACTGCAGGGAACATTGTGCGGTGCCCCAGGTTTCCACATTACACAGTTTGGGAACCACAGGTCTAATGTACAAAACCTGGTGAAGGAGACAAACATACACTCTAATGTACAAAACCTGGTGAAGGAGACAAACAGTGGGCCCTCCCTATCCACGGATTCATCATCCACGGATATGAGCAACTGTGGATGCCGAGCCTGTGCCTCAGAGGAACTCCTGGATGCAACTAGAAGCCACTTCTGGTTCACGTCAGCGACTTATGTCTGAGAGGCCTTCTGAGGAGAAAAAGGGAGGCTGGCATTACCTGCAGAGGTCCTGGCGCGGCCTCAAAGTAAGTTATTGTGGCCTTGCAGATTTCAGCATCAGCAGATAGTCATGTAATCAATCCCCCACAGATACCAAGGATTCCCCCTCTCTCTGTATACAGTATATCTATATCTCAACTCTTATGGCAATACCAGAGATTATGACTAAGGTCACCTAGTGAGCTTCATGGTAGAGAAGGAATGTAAACCTGTGTTCCCCTAGTTCCATTCTAACACATTATCCACTATAAATGCCTTATTGTCCAAACTGCTTGGGCATCCCTCTTGTGGTCTTCACGGATGGAATATACAGCCTTAATATAACAGTAAATATAACCATATAATTAATGAACTGGAAGATACATCTATTTCAATACAGCATATCTGATTACTCAATGATAAATATCAAGATGAAAAAATAAGATGGATCCTAAAACCTTGTACCAAGTGGACACAGAAAAAGATAATGATCAACGCCTATGTATAACCAATACCTGAATATTTCCCCCTGCAAGAGGGTCCTCTTGCAAATCCTGTTCTCAGGATTTGTATCATAGTTTTTAAATATAATTAGCTTTTCTTTCATAACTCAAATCAACATAGTTGGCACATGTTTTTAAAGAAAAAAATACATTTAAAAATAAAATAAAAGAGGCAATTGACTGTCAGCAATGGAGTTCAATGCCATTCTTCATATGCTGTCTATAAAATTGGGCATTTAGAGTTGTTTAAATGACCTTGTCAGAAACTAGAATATATAGAATAAAACTGTACCCAGAATTTTCCCCTTTCTTCTTTTCTAAATCAAATAATTAACATTTTTTGGTGGTTTAACAGTCTTCCAAATCACTTTGGATGGCAGTTATATGCTACATAAATGCTGAACCAGACTTTTAAGAGTTGCTATATACTCACTCATTGTTAAATAAATAATGCTATTGGCTGTGGAACTAATCTGCAATATGTGTTGCTTTTAGTTCTTTTACCATGAACAAGTGTGACCGCTTCTGATCTCCAGGGACTTTAGCCAAGAATCTAACTCCATAATGCTGCCAATATATGGCAAGATCTGTTCTATCTCCTAGCAAATGCATTTGGAAAACGAACCAGGCACCAGAGACAGCAATGCCAGAGTAATTTCTGAAAGCAGAATGAAGACAAAGCAGTTTTCTTCCTTGTGGTAACCACAAAATAAAAAAAAATAAGACTATTTAAAAGCATTAATGAAGCCCACACCACAGAATAAGCCAACATTTAAAACCAAAGAACCCTGCTACAAATATCTGGGAAATATCTGAGAAACCCTGAAAACCACAATGTGAAAATTATCTGCAGAGGATGTTTCCCACCGAAGGCACAATATAACTGAAACTTTTTTTTTTTACTCTTCAAGTCAAGCTAAATGCATGCATTATAATATTTGCAAACAGTAATGGGAATAAAATGGGTTACTCAGGCTAATAATGCATGAAATATGAAATTAATTTTCTTTCAGATCAATAACATTTTGTTGGTTAGCTCAGTATATGTATGTGAAAGGAGTGGGGGACAATGACAAAGCCATAGTACATCATGAGATAGCTCTTCCCAATTTTTGACATTGCTTCTGTTGGGCCAAAATAGGTTCCCCAATGGAATAATCTCTGCTGTGGCAAAAACATTTCAGCTTCAAATGAACTTTTGACTGGATCCCCAAACAGAAACAGGAAAACACTCTGCTCTTACACACAGCACAATTAAAAAACAAAATCTCCTTTCTTTGATGACGAAAGTGCTACATCTTTTTACCTAATCATGCGGCAAACAAGAAACATAGTGCTAAGGTCAGAAGACCTGTTGTTCTCTGTGGTACATACTGGTGTTTTCAGCAAGACATTCATTCAGTACTACAGGACTTGTACTAATGAGAATCAGGGCAGGATACAAGACTCGCCTCTCCCTTCACTGAACAGGAAGTAACACATCCTACATGGAAGTCTGTGGAAGTTATCCACATGGAGGTTGTGGAGGTTATCCATTCAGTGAAGGCTTAGGGGAGTAAAACCTTTTTCATTAGGCAGTGTACGGCACAAGAAACGGCAGCTTTGGGGTTTTAGTCAGGGCTGTTTCCCAGAGTTACTCTGAGATGTTAGGGACTGCAACCGGAACTGCCTGAAAGCAGAGCATGCATTGGAACTATGGTCCCACTCCATGATCAAGAACAAACAAAAAAATGCAGTTTTGTGGATATGCCACAAGTATAAGTTTTAATGAGACTGGTCACATCCTGCTAGAATTTATTACATGTGTGTTTCTCTCATGGAACTCTGACAGACCAACGTATGGCAGACACAAGGGATGGCTGCACATATCAGTGATGTCACAGCTGGGCACTGATGGAGATTCCAAGCTTGGGATTGTTTCTGCTGGTAGAGGCAGGCAAGCCAGAAGCATACTGCCAGAACAAGAGTGGGGAATGCTAGAACTGACCCATGGGAGAAAGATAAAAGGATGAAGTGTGAGCAGGGGAAGGGGAGAACAAGGAGAGTGAGAAAGATGTGGGCCAGGCATGAAAGAGGGAGCAAGACTACAAGGAAAGGAAGGCAAAGAGGAAGAAGGTGTATGAGAGAAGGACTGGGGAACCATCAGTCTGCAATCCCCAGTTCCACAAACTTCCAAAAGCATGGGACCACAGCAGAAGGGCAGTGCCTACTGGGGTGCCAGCTGGGTTGAGCTTTTGGTTAGCCTGGCTGTCCCTTCCCCAAATACAAAAGGTGATCTTCTGTCGAGGAACCAAGGGCTCAAAGAAAATCAGTGCCAGCTGAGAATAGAGTAACCCTGTGGAGTGAAGCAGATAGATAGATAGATACTTTATTAACGGTCATCCGACCAGCTAGTCACAAAACAAGCAATGCACGTCTCATAATTTATATTTGACTATTACCCCCCACCCACCTTGTGTTCTTCCAGTTATATGTTGACCAGTATACCCACTGAAAGGAAAGAACAACCTAATGGGTGTTTTTAGTACCCAGCACCACACCATAGGGAGAAATATTGTGTGTGTGTGTGTGTGTGTGTGTGTGTGTGTGTGTGTGTGTGTGTGTGTGTGTAGAAGAAACTTAGCAGTTAGTTTTTTAAAAAGACACTCATTTTAAAATCAAACCAAACATGCTCATGAACCAAAACATTTTCAATTAAGTAGCAGCCCAATCCTATGGGGTGGACTTACCAGCAGAACATGCATTCCTCTGGCAGCAACTGCAGAAAAAGCACTATAAAATGCTTTCTGGCAGTGCACTGAGTAGCACATGGCTGGGATGCTGGTGGGAAGGCTGGAACCTACCGATGCACATCATTGACTCTCCCACTGCCCTTCACAGCAGGTAAGCCAGCAGACGAGGGAATGGGAAAGGGGGCATAACAGGGACAGACCACTGGGAATGGCGCATCCTTGGATTTGGGCTAGCAAAATCATTAGCACAGGTCATTAGCACAAGTCCATTGCGGAGAGGAAAAATTAAGCGGGGATAAGGGGATTTAAATCCTCTTTCCCTGCTGAAGGCTCCTGCCCCGCCAGATACAGCATGTCCATTTCTGGCACAGCTGCAGCAGCGGGGAGGGGGCACTGAACTGGGTTGTAGGTCTCTCTTTTTACAGCTCATGCAGGACTATTCTAGGTGCTGGATTAGGAGAGCTGAACTGAATGAGAACTGGAAGCTATATCCCCCAAACTGACATTTACTATAGGGACAATTCATGCAAGTATGAATTAGATCTGATTTTTAAACTGCGGAACTTCTTTGTCCAGGCTGGATATGCACATGATTATTTGGTCATGCAAACTGGTTACCCAAAAGTACTTTTGATAGCTGCTACAACCAAGTTTCAGACATGTCTGGAATGAAAGACGAAAGCACGATTTCTGATTGTGCGAATTTCTGATTGTGTATTTCCTTATTTGCTCAGGAGAACAGAATGCAGTGTTCCTGAATGCGTTAAGACTACCCATTTCCAATTTCTTTTTCTCCTCTTTATTAAATATGTACAGTATTAGATATGTACTTTAGACACACAACTTCCTCCCATTTCCCCCCAAATATTGCATAAGTCTCTACTCTAAATACAGTAAAATTAAATAAAGCCCTTTATCACTCTAGTTGATACTCTAATGTGAAAATTCTACCATTCTATACCTCTTTAGTATCACATAAGGGACAGGAGCATCAACCCTTCAGGCCCATTTTTATCTCTCTGGAGTCAGCTCTCATACCTTTCTTCCCCTTCCAAAGAGAGTCTCAAGCACCCTGGGGACTGCAAGCAAAACAAGCAGCTCACCTGGCTGTCAAACACACTTTTCGATCCACTGTACTGGAACTTTCGTCGTCTCCCCTTCTGTACCATTGGGGCCAAGGCAAAGCAGCCTAAGTCCAGCTGTTCTCTGTCCCCTCTGCCACAGCTGTTTTAAAACATTCTATAGGGAAGCCCGTGGCTGCTACGATAAAACAGAATGGGAAACTAGTATTTCTCTTTCCCTTTATCCTGTTTAGTTGCAAACATTTCTCTTATGGAAACACACTACTTGTGACACGGTGAATTGTCTTCAGCATGTGTGTGCATGGGGGGAGGAGGTTGTATATTATTAAGTGCATGTTCTGCTTATTTTTGAGTTCTGCAATCTCTTCACATTTGCAATTGTTCATACATTACAATTAAGGAACTTGCTTTTATTTTTGTCCAGTCCATTTTTTTTTCTTTCACTTCTCAAAATCATATAATGACCTAATTAACAAGGTAGGCTTATATATTTGTTGTGCACACGCAGGTGCATACTCCTTTTGCTGAATGTGAACTCTTAGCATTCCAACAACTTCTAATACAAATGCATACAGTCATGGTTGACATTGATTTCAGACAAATATAGTACTAGGTGTTAAAATAACCTACACAACATCTGAGTTGAAAAAACTGCAATTCTAATGAAAACTTTTGGGACTTTATTTCCGCACACTGCATAGAATCCATTTATTATTAAATCTGCTTATTGATCAAAGGTATCTGAATATTTGCTATGAATATGCCTGTTTAAAATGCTAGGTGAAATAAAATTCTAAAATGCCTGTATATTTTATATCTAAATATTTACACACAATTACATACACACACCCACATACACCATATGTATGCTGCATCCTATCACTCACAAAGAGATCGCAATGTACAAATTCAAATTCAAAAGTGGCCTGGGCATTGGGAATTCATATTCAAAAAGAAGAATTTTTTATAATATTCAATATGAACAAACAGTGTAATTCAAAATCTTACTGTAGTTTTCTGATCACCATAAATCCTCTACCACACTATGCAAAAAATAAAACATACACACAATATTTTTATGTGTCAGGTATTAAAACAAACACTTAGAAGAAAGAAAATTGCAGCCATTAAACGATACGTTATCTCAGGGGTAGTCAACCTTTTAGGATCTAGGGACTATCTGACACAGTTTCAAGGGCTGCATGCACAGGCTGTCCTGAATCAAGCCCCAGGGGATGTTGTGGCCAAGTAAACTTTGCAAACAAGCTATCCAGGCACTGCAAAGAAAATAAGATGGGCATGCAGAAACAAAAATTGGTTAAAACCTGTCTTTAAAGGTTTCCTGAAGTGTTTCCAAAGGGCAGATAAGCATAACAGAGTAAAAATGTAATAGAGGTCCCTGGAAACAATGCAATGCAATCAGCATTGTTTTTTAAATCACATTTTGAACATTTTAGCAAATGTGTGCAAATTAACAGCTCATTAGCAGGAACAGAATGGAAAAATACATATATCATTACTTTATTGGATACCAAACTTCAGGTTTTTATTTTATTGACTTGTATACTAACTTTCAAAAGAAAGTTATCAGGTCAGTTTACAAGATTTTAAAAAAAGAAGAAGATACAATAAAGAACTCCAAAACATTCAGTATACAAATGTCAAAACAGCAGGATAAAAGTTGCAAATATTAAAACTCATCAGGTATTAAAAATCGGAGAGAACAAAATGTATTTCCTTACAAATTAGCATAGGTGCCAGGTGAGCCTTGCAAAGGGAGAGAATTCCGTAAGTCAGGTACTGCAACTCAAAAGTTGTAGTAAGGTGTAGGTGGTAAAGAGTAAAATGTTTTTGCCCTTTACCACCTACCCACCACAAATGGTAGAAGACACCCTGAAAAGGACTTCTGATGACAGATGCTCTGTATGCATTGCTAAGATATGATCTCATCATCTGGTTTCAGTCAGGATCTCGTAGCCACATTCTGCAATAACTGCAGTTTTTGAATAGTCTTCCACAGCAGCCTTATGTACAAACTCATGTACAACAGCAACTAAACTAGAGGTTACCAAGGCATGGATAACTGATGCAACTTGGACTTCCAGTAACAAAGCTAGATTTATGAACAGCTGTGTGCCTGCTCCTTTAGGAGGACAGCAATCCCATTCACAACCAGTTAAGCACCTCCTCTCCAGTCAGACAAATCACACACCAACACTACCTTCATCTCATCAGGACTGTGGTTCAGTTTCTTGGTCTCACCCAGCCCATTACTGATCTCAGGTATCAATTCAGCATTTCCACAGGTCACCTGACTCCAATGAAGAAATAGAGCTGGGGGTCATCAACATATTGATGTCATTCCAACTTTCTCCTGGTATAGGTCATTCAAAGTAACCAAGATTTGTGCTCCAACTCAACTGAAATGAGCCCAGGTTCATCCCAAAA
>NC_089823.1:168712411-168747411 GCF_035046505.1 Tiliqua scincoides
ACTTTCTGCGTGCAGGGCAGTTGGGCCTGCATTTTTATGGGGCTTACAGTGCACACCTATGCCTGTCTACTCAGAAGTAAATCCTATGGTGTTCAATGGGACTTAATCCCAGGAAAATGTGTTTAAGATTGCTGCCTTATTCAAGGTTCATCTGCAGAAGTCCAAAAATATTTCAGACATGCATCAGAACACATGTCTGTGTAAGTTAAACACAGGAATCCCCAGTAAAAAAGATGGTTGTGGGCAGTGCTTTTTTTGTAAAATAAAAAGTGCAGGAACTCACAACTTGTTAATCTTTTATTTATTTATTTATTTATTTATTTATTTATTTACCATTTTTTATTGGAGAAATAAAATATTTTTTATGTGCTTCCCCCTAAAGATGAACTTACTTCTGAGTAGACATGCATAGATTGTAAATCTCCACATCCCCTTCCCCCTAGCTACTTTTTCTACACATGGGGAAAAATACTGTACAGGTGCACTTGTAGCATGTAGTATGTAGTGTGGCACTACTTTGAGGAGAGGAAGCTGTGAATGGATTCCAAAAAATGGCTTACATGAGTTCCATGTAGTAAAATTACTCTAAGCAACTGTGGGAGTAAGAACAAAAAAGGAATTCTTACATGAGAGGGGTCCTTAGGTGCACATAGAAACAGCTACATTTGCAAACAAGTGATTAAATATGGTTTAATTCAGGTATCAGAATACTCTGTGTCTTTGGGAAGGTGCTTGGCATGCAATTGTATGTTCTCTGCTGCCCTGAGCAGCCCTTAGCAGGTGAAAACGGCGGCAGATATATATCTCTGCCAGGATTAAGAGCCCAATTCTAGGTATGTCTACTCTGAAGTAAGTCTCTTTCTAGTCAATAGAGCTTACTCCCAGGAAAGTGCCTAGGATTGCAGCCTAAGAGCTCAATCCTATGCATGTCTACTCAGAAGTCCACTTTAGTGAATGGGGCTTACTGTGGATAGAATGGCAGCCTTAGAGTCCAATCCTGTGCCTGTCTACTCAGAAGTAAGTTCCATTATAGTCAATGGGGCTTACTGTGGATAGGATGGCGGCTTCAGGGCCCAATCCTGTGCCTGTCTACTCAGAAGTCAGTCCCATTAGAGGCAGTGGGGCTCACTCCCAGGAAGGTGTGGAGAGGACTGCAGCCTCAGAGCCTCTCCTCTGCCTGTCTACTCAGGCTGCAAGGCTATGACACTTTCCCAGGAGTAAGCCCCATTGAACACAATGGAACTTACTTCTGAGTAGACATGCATAGGCTTGGGCTCTAAGGCTACAAGAGCCTTTCCCAGGAGCAAGCCCCATTGAGCACAATGAGACTTACTTCTGAGTAGACACACCTAGGCTCATGCTGCAGATTGGCATGGGGGCTGCACCAGCCAGCTTCCTTCCCATCCTCCTCTGCCAAGCCAGTACCTGGGCGTTCCATGGGTGCCACAGCCTGTCTCCCTGGCTGGCTGGCTGGCTGTCCGTCCGTCCTCCTCCTCAGCGTCAGTGTGTGTCCCCCACGCCCTCCACCGCCCGACCTTGGAAGCTGTGCGGGGAAGCAGAGCGCAGGGGAAGGGGAGGCGGGCTGGGCTCAGGCGAGAGCTTGTGGGGGCAGAAGGGGGTCGTTGTGCGGTCAGGCAGGGGCCAGGCGCCCGCCCACCCTGCACGCCGCAGCACCCACCCAGTGAATGCCTCTGTTTTGCTCCCCCCCTCCTGGAATGCCTCCGAAGGGGAGGGGCCCCTGCAAAAAGGTGCAGGAACTCCGTCCCCCCGTGTTCCATTAGAAAAAAAGCCCTGGTTGTGGGAGACCTAACGCAGTTGTTTCCCCTGGTGCGATTGTGAGGAGAATGCAGGTGGGTTGCATTCTGAGGAATGGATCTAAATGTATTAGACCAGTGGTGGGTCATCTGTCTCCAGCAAACAGTTCCTCCAGGGAAACAAAATCAACAAGCTATTTAATCTTCTATCAGTATTATTATGAAAGAAAGCCTGATTAGTATGTATTGTATTGGCAACCTTCAGTCTCGAAAGACTATGGTATCGCACTCTGAAAGGTGGTTCTGGCACAGCGTCTAGTGTGGCTGAAAAGGCCAATCCGGGAGTGACAATCCCTTCCACACTGGGAGCAAGTGCAGTCTGTCCCTGGTCTGTCTCCCTGGCTATGGGCCTTCCTTCTTTGCCTCTTAGCCTCAGACTGTTGGCAAAGTGTCTCTTCAAACTGGGAAAGGCCATGCTGCACAGCCTGCCTCCAAGCGGGCCGCTCAGAGCCCAGGGTTTCCCACTTGTTGAGGTCCATCCCTAAGGCCTTCAGATCCCTCTTGCAGATGTCCTTGTATCGCAGCTGTGGTCTGCCTGTAGGGCGCTTTCCTTGCACGAGTTCTCCATAGAGGAGATCCTTTGGGATCCGGCCATCATCCATTCTCACGACATGACCAAGCCAACGCAGGCGTCTCTGTTTCAGCAGTGAATACATGCTAGGGATTCCAGCACGTTCCAGGACTGTGTTGTTTGGAACTTTGTCCTGCCAGGTGATGCCGAGGATGCGTCGGAGGCAGCGCATGTGGAAAGCGCTCAGTTTCCTCTCCTGTTGTGAGCGAAGAGTCCATGACTCGCTGCAGTACAGAAGTGTACTCAGGACGCAAGCTCTGTAGACCTGGATCTTGGTATGTTCCGTCAGCTTCTTGTTGGACCAGACTCTCTTTGTGATTCTGGAAAACGTGGTAGCTGCTTTACCGATGCGCTTGTTTAGCTCCGTATCGAGAGAATGAGTGTCGGAGATCGTTGAGCCAAGGTACACAAAGTCATGGACAACCTCCAGTTCATGCTCAGAGATTGTAATGCAGGGAGGTGAGTCCACATCCTGAACCATGACCTGTGTTTTCTTCAGGCTGATTGTCAGTCCAAAATCTTGGCAGGCCTTGCTAAAACGATCCATGAGCTGCTGGAGATCTTTGGCAGAGTGGGTAGTGACAGCTGCATCGTCGGCAAAGAGGAAGTCACGCAGACATTTCAGCTGGACTTTGGATTTTGCTCTCAGTCTGGAGAGGTTGAAGAGCTTTCCGTCTGATCTGGTCCGGAGATAGATGCCTTCTGTTGCAGTTCCAAAGGCCTGCTTCAGCAGGACAGCGAAGAAAATCCCAAACAAGGTTGGTGCAAGAACACAGCCCTGCTTCACTCCGCTTCGGATGTCAAAAGGGTCTGATGTGGAGCCATCGAAGACAACAGTGCCCTTCATGTCCTTGTGGAAAGATCTGATGATGCTGAGGAGCCTGGGTGGACATCCAATCTTGGGGAGAATCTTGAAGAGGCCGTCTCTGCTGACCAGGTCGAAAGCCTTTGTGAGATCTATGAAGGCTATAAAGAGTGGCTGTCGTTGTTCTCTGCATTTCTCCTGCAGTTGTCTAAGGGAGAATACCATATCAGTGGTGGACCTGTTGGCTCGGAATCCACACTGCGATTCTGGATAGACGCTCTCTGCAAGTACCTGGAGCCTCTTTAGTACAACTCGGGCAAACAGCTTTCCTACAACGCTAAGGAGAGAGATGCCGCGGTAGTTGTTGCAGTCACCCCTGTCACCTTTGTTCTTGTACAGCGTGATGATGTTTGCATCCCTCATGTCTTGAGGTACTCCACCTTCTCTCCAGCAGAGACAGAGGATTTCATGCAGCTCAGTGACGATGATCTCTTTGCAGCATTTTAGGACTTCAGCAGGGATGCTGTCTTTTCCAGGTGCCTTGCCAAAGGCAAGGGAGTCCAGGGCCACGTGAAGTTCTTCTAGGGTTGGTTCACTGTCAAGCTCTTCCAGCACAGGCAGGCACTCAATGTTGTTCAGTGCTTCTTCGGTGACTACATTTTCTCTGGAATATAGCTCAGAGTAGTGCTGCACCCAGCGTTCCATCTGCTGCACCCGATCCTGGATGACCTCGCCTGTGGCAGACTTCAGAGGGGCAATTCTGTGTTGGACCTAGGGCCTGCTTGATACCATCATACATCCCCTTGATGTTGCCCGTGTCAGCTGCTATCTGTATCTCGGAACAGAGCTGGAGCCAGTAGTCGTTAGCACATCTCCTGGCAGTCTGTTGGACTTTGCTGCGAGCAGTTCGGAGGACCTGCAGGTTGCGCTCACTGGGACAGGCCTTGTATGCTGCTTGAGCTCTCCTCTTTTCCTCAATGACTGGTGTCAACTCCTCAGAGTGGGCTTCAAACCAGTCTGCCGCCTTGTTGGTCTTCTTGCCGAATATGGACAAGGCGGTGTTGTAAACGGTATTCTTGAAATGTTCCCATCTGTTGGATGCGTTTGCGTCGGCCGGGCCTGGAAGAGATTCCTCAAGCGCTTGTGCAAATTCCTCCACTTTTCTCTGATCCCGGGTCTTGCTGGTATCAATGCGAGGTCTTCCTTCCTTTTTCGTGTGATACAGTCGCTTTGTTTGCAGTTTCACTCTGCTGCACACCAGGGAGTGGTCAGTGTCACAGGCAGCACCATGATAACTGCGTGTGATCTTGATGCTGGGAAGGCTGGAGCGTCTGGTGAGGATCAGGTCGAGCTGGTGCCAGTGCTTTGATCTTGGATGTCTCCAAGAGACTCTATGTTGGGGCTTTGTGTTGAAGAACGTGTTGCTGACACAGAGACCGTGATGACAGCAAAACTCTAGCAGGCGTTGGCCATTTTCGTTCATCCTCCCAGTGCCAAACTGACCTAAGCAAGTGGGCCATGAACTGTTATTAGCACCAACTCTAGCATTGAAATCGCCGAGGATGAACAATGGCTCTTTTACAGGGATTTTCTTGACAGTGGTGGCCAGGTCATCATAGAATTTGTCTTTGGCTTCTGCTGGAGACGACAGAGTCGGTGCATAAGCACTGATGAGAGTGATAGGTCCTGCTGATGACTGGAGCTGCAGGGACAAAATTCTTTCACTTCCCACAGTAGGTGGGATGATGGATTTCAGCAGGGTATTTCTGACCGCAAAGCCAACGCCATGTTCCCTGGTTTCGTTTGGTGGTTTTCCCTGCCAGAAAAATGAGAAATTTCTCTCCTTGACAGATCCGGAATCTGGCAGCCTAGTCTCTTGAAGGGCGACGATGTCCATCTGCAGTCTGCTCAGCTCCATGTCAATGACAGCTGTTTTGCGTGCGTCGTCTATTTCTTGCAGGTCATCAGAGAAGCCAGGTGTCA
Organism: Tiliqua scincoides; assembly: GCF_035046505.1. Taxonomy (NCBI): domain Eukaryota; kingdom Metazoa; phylum Chordata; class Lepidosauria; order Squamata; family Scincidae; genus Tiliqua; species Tiliqua scincoides. Next base: position 168,717,585 of record NC_089823.1, read on the forward strand.
TTGTCCTAACGTTCCAGGTGCCCAGCTTTAGGGCAGTAGTTTTCTGTTTTCTGTTGCATGGTGCAGAGTTGTCGATCCGCTTGTCGGTTTTCACCCTAAACCCCACGCACCCCATGAGGTTAACGGACCGTGGCGAGGCAACACCTTACTGGCTGGGGACTGCCCAGCTTAAGGCGGGCGGTAGCTGCCCAATGAGATGCAATGATCTCTCCCACCGTCGGAAGCAGCCCCTGGCGTCATGCTCTACGCCAATCGAGCAAAGACTTATAACCGGTAAACTGCTGCTTCCCGTGTTGTGCCGACGCCGTACGGCGAAGTTGGAGTGTCCTCTCCAGTGCGCGAAGCCTGGGTAAAGAAGGTATGGAGGATAGGCTGTTACCCATGCAGCAAATCCCCCCTCTCCACGTCGCTGGAATGGTCCAATGGAAAGGCAGAAGCCAATACGGTTGGTTCCAGCGGCGTCGCAGGAGTTGCCAGAACGTGACTGTGTTCAGCCATGAACTGCCTAAGGGACTCCGGCTCCTGATTTTGCCTCGAGGTTGACTCCTGAAGCCTTTTCCAGAACTGGATGTAGCCACAAGGCAGTGGAGGTTTGAGGTCAGAGTTTCCTTCTCTTAGATGAGCTGCCTTCCTAGGCTGACGAGTCCCATCTACCCGTATTATGAAAGAAAGCCTGAGTAGTAACCACATACAAATGTGCTAACTAGCAAGAAACCAGGATGAAAACTTTTTATATCTTGCCTTTATTTAAGTCTTCCAGTAGCCCCCAAAGATACTTGCATATATATTTCAGTCCCGGAGAGGGGGAAGACTTCCACAGTGGATGTTTCAACAAAAACAAATCAACAAACCTTGTTTGTACCCTTGTGCTCGTTGCTACTGGTACTTCAGTGATAGTAGCAGGGCAAAGAGCAAGTCCTCTCCAAAACTGGTACCCCCAGATCAATTTGAGAATGAAGCAGAGAGCAATTGCCAAATCAAAGAAATCAGAGTGGCTCTTTTCACACAGATCTTCCCCCACATAAAGATTGTTTGATGGAATTACTGCTGTCACCCTCGCACGCAGGTTGGTGGTGGCTCTGGTGGTGGGTTAATGTAAGTTAACCATTGCCTCAGAGAAGTAACTCAACACAGTTAGGCCTTCATGTCTTCCCTTACCAAGCATTGTGAGCAGAGGAGAAATTTTAGTACTGAAATAGACAAGGTTCCTGGAAGAGCTCTTTATAAGTATGAACACACAGCTTTCATTAATGCTGAGATTGAAAAGATGGGGAAGCTGGCTAGGAAGCCAAAATAAGAAGAGATTTGTTACACCTGCAGAAGCAACTGCTTATGGAGATGATAATGATGATGCAGCTTCACCAAAAGGTTATAGATCACCTTGCCAATATGACAGGCAATATCAGGGGTGTCAAACATAAGGCCTGGGGGCCGGATGTGGCCCTCAAAAGTTTTTTATCCGGCCCTCAGGCTCTCAGCTTCTGAGCAGTGCTGAGGTGTTACCGCTGAAAGGGCAGGTCATATGAAAATTGGGCTGTCCCTTATCTTGAAATATGATCAAGATTTGTATGTTTTCTGTCATTTACAGCTAAGTGAGAAAAAGTGTTTATTTTTGGTTATGACCTGTTTAATGACCTCACTTTCTGCCTAATGACATCACTTTCAGCCCTCAGCAGACATGATGAATGTTATTCGGCCCTCTGTATGAAATGAGTTTGACACCCCTGGGCAATATGGTAGAGCCTGGAAACAAGCTGCCTGAAATGTATAAAGAGGATTTGAATTTCAGTTTAAAAATGCACTTTCTAGGATTCTTTAATTAAGCAACAGCGTGATGAATTCACAGTGCAAAAGGGCTTACACATAACACTAACACAGACAAGCAATCTTATTTAGTTAGAACTGGAATGCCTCCAACTATTAAAAAAAATGGCGCACTCTGCAAGAGGAAGGGATTCCCCTCCATGACTTCAAGTCATTAAGTACTTGCAATAGTTTTAAGATGGGGGGGGAGTTCTATCTCACAGACATACTCAATACATATAATAAGAAGTTTAAAAAATGGCAGAACAAATAGATTATGCAAGGACAAGCTCAAGGACAAGCAATTTATGTTTTGAGAACATGATTAGAATAAGGCGAATATATCCCTTTATAAGTTGGCACTGGGGACTGGAATGGTTGGGTCTTTCAACAAAACAACTTTCTTCCATTAAAAAAAATAATGTAAATGGGGTTACTGGGGCCTGTGCATATAGCTATGCCCTTCACTGAAGTTAAGGAGGGGAATTTTATCCACCCAAATAAACAACAGAACAAAGCAGAGAAAGGGACTGTAGAAAATAAAAAACAGTCCTGAACATGAGTGCACCTTCAGAAAAGGCAAATGATGTATGTTGAGAACGTTGTGTCAGGCACTGAAGGAAGGATGCAGTGATTTGATGAGGGGGATACCCTACACTCATCTATAGCCTCTCCCAGTCTGCTGCCTCCATGGAATTCAGACCAGATGCATCCTCTTCTCACACTTAAATGTGTGAGAGTTGGAGGATGGGCTTGCCTCTCCTTTGGCATCCAGTACTGCTTCTGCCCGCCAGTCACCAGTGGGAGGGAATGCTGGAAGTCCAGCATTCCCTCTGTGGCCATTAGAGGAAGCACCAGCAGGAGAGTGAGAGATCAGCCCTTTTCTTCTCCTACTGCCATCCTGCACTGCTGCCTCCTCTTCCAAGGTCTTTGGAGGGCATGCTAGAGGGGCCGAGAGAGAAAATGCTTGAATAGGGCTATCCACTCACATCATTTGTGGCAACAATTACAACCTTTGTATTTATGAATGAGCCTTTAGGAACAGAACATGAACCGAACAATAAACGTGGGTGCCTCTGTTATGATTCCTTTGACCCCAATTTTGCAAAGCGTGCTTATTGGGCAACACACGTAATTTAAATACAAAGATCATCAACTCTGATCTCGTTATGGATGTGTTTTCCTGTGTTTCCATTCTTCGACATCTCTGAACTACAGTCTTTATGCAAGTTTAATGAAAACTAAATCTCCTTATTGTCAACAAGTCTTACTTTGTACAGGAGACGTAAGGCTGAAAACTTTATTCCATGTCTTTTAAAAATCTCCAATTCTGCTATCTCAATGATGAGTAAATTGAAGGCCCAATCCCATCCAATTCGTCCCCATGTGTGCTGTACATGGCTGCGGGGGGGGGGGGCACTGCAGCCTGCTGCAAGAGGTAAACAGAAATTTTCTACTTACCACCTGGTAGGCTGCACAAGTGGCAATGGGTCTCCTTGGACAAATGCGGTTTCTTTTGGTGACGTATGTCTGAGGAGAGGAAAGGGGCAAGGACGTCCAAAAAGGAGGGGATAGGATGCGGCACACTCCATTGCTGCTGGATCCAAACTCTCCTGCCTCCTTCTGGCCCCAGTTCCTGCCCCACCCCTGCCCAGAAACACTTTCAATCCTCCCACTCTCTCCTTGTCCCTCTCACTGCCCCCACTACTACCGACTCACCTCTTGCTGGCAGACAAGCAAGCTGGCAGACAAGACAAGCTAGCCTCGTCATGCTCACCAGTTGTGTCAGAGTGCACAGTGTTGTTGCCCAGCATCTGCCAGCATCCAGGCACTTCTAACATACACAGCCCTCCAGGACTTTCCTAATGTTAGGTTCTCGTGCTTCCATTAAGACACAGTAACTAACTAGACGCACCTGGACACTTTATACAGGTGTCCATGGGGATATGCTCCTGGGGCCCCTGTGGAATTCAGAAACCATAGATAAAATGGAACACTGTCTCCGTCGTCTCCCCCCCTCCCCAAGCATCAATACCTTTGTTTATCTTCTTTACACTCAGATAAAATAAAGATACTTTATTGTCATTGTACAAGGTACAACAAAATTGCAATGCATTCCAAGACACTGACATAAAACATTTATACAACAATCATGCAACACATTTAAATCCATCCCACATTCAATATTACATATACATCTATTGATATAGATATCTCAAAATAAAAATAAAATACTCCTATTTCGCTCAGAGATGTAATAAATAGATAATAAAACCCAGAAAACATTTGAAGATGCTGTGTTATGTGAAATATCTCTTGCTTTAACCCAGGGCTGCCCAAAACCCGGCCCTGGGGTCACTTGTGGCCCTCTAGGACTCCCATTCTGGCCCACTGGGAGCCCCCAGTCTCCAATGAGCTCTGGCCCTCCCGAGACTTGGTGGAGCCCGCGCTGGCCCAGCACAACTGCTCTCAGTGTGTTTGACTGTTCAACCTTTCACGTGAGCTGTGGAACGAGGACTCCGTCCACTGCTTGCTATTTCACATCTGTGATGCAGCAGTGACAGCAAAGGAAAGGTTGGCCTTGCTTTGTGCAAGGATTTTTAGAGGCATGAGCTATTGCAAGACTTTCATTCATTCATATAAATTTCATCTCTAATGTATTCATTTATGTACATTTATTCAAATTTGAAATGTAAATTAACTCTTTTTTCCTGGCCCCTGACACAGTGACACCCCTGCTTTATCCAAACAAGCAGGCAGGCAACCTCTTGCAATTACTGTATGGTCCAGTCATTTTCAACCACTGTGCTGTGGCACATTGGTGTGCCGCGAGTGGTGCATAGGTGTGCCACAGGAATTTGGGGGAAGGTCATTTATTAGTAGGGCCAATGGGGATTGTAGGCCCCCACTGGCAGCATGGTGTGCCTTGTCAATTGTCAAAAACCTGATGGTGTGCCCTGACAATTTTAGTGCCTTGTCAATGTGCCATGAGATAAAAAGATTGAAAATCACTATCGTCTCTTGCTTTAACAGACAAGTAGGCAGGCAGATAATAGAGTGGAGAGCAAATGTTAACAGGAAGCAGGAAGTTCACATTCATTCTTAGCCTCCCTTCTAGCCTGCCTGCTTGTTTGATTAAAGCAGGAGTCTCCAAACTTTTTGGCCAGAGGGCAGCATCAAATATCTGGTGTGGTGTGGAGGGCCAGAAAAAAAATTTAAATAAATAAATTAGAGATGGAAGTTAGATGAATGAATAAATGAATGAATGGGCTCATTCATTCAACCTCTCTGGCACTCAGAACACCCTCCAGACACAATCAGAGCACAGTTCTGGTCATGTTCAGTTGAGTGGGCCAGAGGCTTTCAGAGGACAAGAGGTTGGCCACGGGCCGGAAAGAGGCTTGCTGCGGGCCGCATCTGGCCCTCAGGCCGGGGTTTGGAGACCCCTGGATTAAAGCAAGAGACATTTTGTGCAACTGTAATGAAGATTAACAAAGATAATGGGCACCAATGAGTATGGGGAACCGCAGATAAGTGGATCCCTGATCCGCAGATACAGAGGGATGCCTGTAATTTAAACAAAAATGTCCAAGTGCTTTCAATCTCTAAAGGCAATGTCAAAGTAAAAGCTGAAGCCAATTTGAATTTATATTACACGAGAGTGATAATTCTCACCCTTACATTGTACACTAAGAAAAAATGTACATTAAGAAAAAAAGTTAACTAGATTTATTTTCTACATCACACACACAAAACACAAAATTAAGGAGTTATCAGTATTTTAATGATATGGCTAATAATTTTGTGATTTCATACAATACTGAAGTGAGAAAACCAGGACTCAGAGGGACAATGAACATGATTGTTTTTAGAGATAACTATTACGAATGTATAAAAGAAGAAAATTTTTTAGGAGAAAATACAAAATGGTGTATAATGTGGAAATAATCTCTTTCTCCTCCTCCAACAACAAAAAGGACATTAGAACCAAACACAAACTCAAGATTTGTTCCAAGAACCAAGTTAAACAATTCCTGTTCATTTTTCAGAAGTTGTTTATGAATAAATATTTAGGAACAATAGAATCATGTATTTCTACACGTGTGCAAAAGCACGCATTCTATTTTTTGTACATCTTTCCAATTACAAAAAGGTCACTACCAAATATTAGTTATGTAAGGTTATGTCAATTTACGCTGCACTAAAGCAAGTTATTTATCTGGTGAAGATGGTTAAGTGGACTGAAGGAGCAGCACAAGTGCCTGCAATGCAACATATTTGGCTTGTTGGTAAAGCCATTGGTCAGTGAACCATATGAACACCACTGCATAAAGGATTTTGTTTTGGAGGAAAAAAATCAGAATTATAGGTTATGGCTTGCAGAAGTTTCCTACTGAAGACTCTACCCTTACAAGCCCATATATCAACTTTATAGTGCCTGGCAAACATACAGACCATCAACCAGGAAGCCCCACATTCTAGATCTAGGTAATGAACTTCAGGTGTATCAAACAAGAATTGTTTAACTTGGTTCTTGGAACATATATGGAGTTTGTGCTTGATTCCAACATCCTTTCTGTTGTTTGAGGAGGAAGAAGCAGTCCACCCTTAACAGGAGTCTAAAGAACTATCGGGAACTGAAGCCCAGTGGGGCTCTGTACATGTGCATTCTGTCTCCTCCAAATGATACCCACCAGTTCTGGGGAGCTGCCACTGTCAAGTTCCTCAGATACCACAATATCACTGGGGTAAAAGAGAAGTCATATCTGCCTGTTTTGGCTCCAGGTCTGGGCCATGTGTGTCCATTATAAATGGAAGACCATTACCTAGGTTGGATTCACTGAAACAAGGGGTTAGAAAGCCTCTTTTCCACTTCCCTAGACCACAGTTTTCTGGAGATAGAAGATTCAGGAATGCTAATTCTGGCCTTACGTAACCTTCAACTGTGATAAGGACACTGGTTTCATTTCTACATTTTTTTAAAATAACATACTTGTTCAATTAATAATGGAGCCTATTTTGTGCAGGCAAATTTTAGAAACAACACAGATGACCTTCCCGTGCACTGCTGCAGCGTAGTCACAGGCCATGCGACTGACAGTGTTCACACAGCCACCACTTACCACTTTCTCCGTTTCCTTACAAGGCATCTTCGTCTTCATTGTTGCTTTCTCAACCATCAACTTCTCAAACCATCCCCTACGCCATCTTGGACAAGCAGAATCCACCAGTTATCAACATCAGTGTTTTGTGCCTTTCCCCCTAACCTGTATCTATTCACATATATTCTTATGGTAAAAATATTTTAAATTTACACGTTTTTGAGATATATGCTGCTTTTTGAGAATGTAACTTCTGCATAAAATGAGAGGTACCCGTTTAGGTACCTTTTCATGATACTGAAGAAAGTGATGGAATTTACAATGTAACAAACAGGCACTAACATACACAGTAAGAAAAACATAATTCTTAATATCTTCTTTAGTTTCTATTATAGGAATTTAACAGACCAAAGTGGCCTAAAAAATAAAAATAAATCTCCACACACTCACCAATTAAAATTCCCCACTACCTTTAATATGGTTTATCTACTGATTAAAGTAACTGAATCCCTAAAACAAACAAATGAACAAAACAGTTAAAGGAGACAAAGCATGAGATATATCCTCCTCCCTTTCACTTGAAAACTTGTTCTCATAAGTGACTTTCTCTTCCATAACAAAAATTACACTTTTAATAGCACTAATTAAGAGTTTTAGATGCTATTTTTCCCTTCTTTGGTATATCTGATCATAGTCATTGTTACTGAACACACCAAGCTAATTGGTAATACGACTTGCGCATAGTTCAATCAATATGTTAAATGTATTCTTTAAAAGACCCTTTATTTTTCTGAGTCAGAAATCTTTACGAACTCCTACAAGTTTTCATTATTGGGTAACAGAAATAAATGCATTGCTCTGTATTTCTAAAGACAAGTCGTTAATTGGAAAGCATAACTTTCAGTGTTCAGTTAATTAGTTTAGAAACTAGATGATAATAAGACAAATAATCAATTGTACAATATTTCTTCAATTGTAGAAAATCCGATTCTTCTGAAAGATTGGGCTTATCCAGTTTGTTTCATGGCACATATCCAGAGAGATAATTTCTTATAAAAATGAAATCTGAAATTAGTAGACTAAAAAGAAGACAAGAACATAACATACAGAAAAAGAATTATACTCGTTTATCTAAAATAGGTTATACCCTAATAAGAGACACCATAACACACATAGTTTTAACTATATACATAAGCTTACCAACTATAGCTAGAACCATTCCTGCTTATGGTTCGGTTTGATTATCTTCCACAAAGCACAAAGTTCACCTTAAAAAATAAAAAAGCTAATAGTCTTGACTTATCAACTTAAATATAGGCAAATGACTTTTGCCATTATTAGGATTCCATAGCATTAGTGTCCCAGTTTAATCAATACTTCTAAAAATTAAAGTTTACATTAGTCTCTTTTATGATTTCTCTTACTGAAAGCCAATACATTTCAATGCCACCTTTTCAATGCCATCTTGACACTGTCATATCTCGTAAAGGATATATATTTAGGATGCCAGCTGATTAGAGCAGTGCAGCACTGCAAAAGCACAAACTCTGATCTTTCCACAAGAGACTTGCAAAGATACAATTTCTATAGTGTGTTCTTGATTTCACTTACAAGATGTATTATGGTGGAAATCTTGAAAAATAAACAAACATACTCCTACCAATAATACTGATTGATGGCAAAACGTAATGAAGGGAGGGGTCTTGAAATTTCATAAATAAACCAAGTGTCTCCAGGGTAATAAATATTCAGAATCCCTCCCCAAGAAAGACAACTTTCCACTTCTGAAGTGTGAAACCCTGGCAGTTGCAATGCCTTGGCGGGCTATGTTCCGGACTCCTGCTGCCAACAAAGGAGGAACTGGTAAATAGTAATGCTCTCATGATATCTTGACCAGCAGACATACAAGCTAGTGAAAAATCTTACCATAATTGAAGAAAAAAAAATCATGGTTAACCCTCAAAGTACAAATATCTGGCATTCGTGTAAGGACGACATATACATCAGACAGATGCGTTATACATGATGAATGAAAACACTAATTAACACCACCACCACAATCATATCTAATGAAAAATTTTGTTTTTGTCAGTGGCTAGAGTACTGGGTTTGGATATTATAGATACAAGTTCTGTTCAGCCATGGAGTATGATGATGCTTAGAAAGCCAATGCTACCCAGCCCAATCTCGGTCTAATCTACCTTTGAGGATGAATGTGAGTAGTTTTAATTTGCCTCTTCCCAGAAGAGATTGGAGTTGAATTTTCAGGACTCCAGACTGCAGCTCTGTAGCCTTTGAACAATAAACTTGCACTTCATTTTCTACATAGTTTCTCACATCTTCTCTTTAATGTAAATCAACAACTAAAAAATGGACAGATGCTGGTAACCTGAATCTAAAGAAATTGTGTGGGATACAGGCCAGTTATAAAGTTCTTTAAAACCTTGCAGGAAACCCTATTGATCTAAGTATGAGTTGCACTGTCCAGAATTTAAACAGCAGCAATCACTTGAAAAATATATTTTTTGAAATGACATGTTCCATAAAAGTAAGAACTATGTGCTTTAAAGGAAGGTTATGTAATATTATGCAAGGTCAGTTCCTGCATGAGCCTTTCACACAGTGGAATAATTCACAGGAACACATTATACTTTAGAACAGCATTTTTATTTGGTAATTGATGATATCTAGTAGCCTCTACTGCTTCTCCATTAACAATACACATCATGGTATATAGATCATATCATTGTGGGTCCTGTGAAACTGCAGTACACATGAAAACTTCATAAAGTTTTCTTTAACTGCTCTGAATTATTTTCATTTTTCACTGCATACTACACATTTAATACCACATATTCCAAGAACATCTTGCTCTGAATGCAAGGACCTTTTTTAAAATGTGCATAGCAAGGCCAGTCAGATGCTAAATTGCAAGATAAATGAACTTTTATGGGCCTTAAAGGTCTTAACAAAATGCATGTTAACAAACGCATGCATTAAAGGCAGATCGAGACATAGCCCTAAGAAGGAACATAGCAAGGATCAACAATATTCATTTTGGATAAAGGTTTAATATCTTTCCTCACATCTAGCCAGGAAGTACACCAAAGAGCTCCTCACTGCATGAGATGTGAAGACATTTCACTTGATGTTGCTCAAATGCAACTTTTAAATTGCTCTTCGGAGGAATCTCTAGGCTGTTATGCTGACCTTCTGCAGAGAGATCAAAGAGAGATGGAGTCATATTGGTCAGGTACTTTCATCTGGACTGACAAAACAGGTGCCAGTATACCTGTTGCTCTTAAGGGGGAGAGATGTTAAAAGAATTATATATTACCTATCACAACAGTGCTATACTAGGTAAAAAAGACAGTTACCTTGTCTTCAGAGAACTATGCAACAGTTATAAAGCAGAGATACCCAACAAACATCTAGAAGTCTAAGTCAAATTGAAGAGTGAACCAGCATTAGCCAATGGACATTCTAAAAGGACTTCACATTTTGTAAATACTCCCTTTGCTAGTTAAATACTTAAGACAACTAAATGTTATGGTCTTGATTTTGACAACTCACATGATCCCTTAAAAAGGGGAAGAATGGGAACACTACCATTCCATTTACTCTAGTTTTTGCTGAAAGAGTGAATATCATAATCATTGATACAACTAGAAATTACTGCTTAGACTACAGTACTTAAAATCACATCTTCAGTTCAATTTCCACTTTCCCTGATCAGTGTGCCCATTCTCTCTATAGCAGTTTCTTCCATTTGCACACACTATCAAATCTAGAAAATCAGTAGATTATTAATTCCATAATACACTGAATTTATACTTTATTATTTTCTCCACAACCATGAGCTGCATAACTGCGTGGAAGGAAAATGATCTTATGTATCATTAGAAGATGATGAGATCCCACATGTGTGCATTTTATTTTACTTCATGTATACTTGGAAGATACTTGTATATATGATTATACAAGATCGCCAAACAAGCTAATATCAGATGTACTTAACACTGGCAGACAGAGATTCCAAACTATTTGGGGAATTCACATAGTTAGCATGCTTGTATGTCATGTCAACATTGAGCCATTATTAGGCAGAATCATTTGTCAACGGTTTCCATGCAATTATATGTAACAAGCCTTTTTTTAAGGATTATAAATCCCCGAATGTCTAATAAAACTGCTTTCCCAAGGACTAAAACTTGTCTAGTGTGAAAATACTTCTTACTGTAATCTACTTTTTAAGAGAATGTTTCACTGACTGTCTCCTTTGGCCACATCTCAACCTCTTTTAGGTCCTGGTCCCAGCATCTTCTTATTCTGTATTTGCAACAGAAGAGACAATAAATATTCTACAATTGCAGCACTACGTGTTTGAAACTAACAGCCTAAGCCTTACTAAAAGCTGTGCTATAAAGTGCTTTGTGACAGTGCAGGGAGCTGGTGCACCAGAGGGAAGGCCAGAGCTGTCTTGAGTGCACCAGAGGCCACCAGGACGCCTGAAAGACCAGTAAGTCCAACTCCGGCAGGAGACTGAATGTGGTGTGCAGATCAGGCTTGGGAGGAGGCAGAATCAGCTGCACTGGTGCATTTTGAATCCAAATCCCCTTCCCAGGCCTGATCTGCCTGCTTGGATCAACTTGGACTTGAGCCCGCGATCAACTTGACCCACAGCAGTTACTGAGGCTTACCCCAGAGCAAGGTGGCAAATGCCCCCTTACCCTGAGAGTAGCAGCCAAGAATCCCCCACAGGATCACTGCATCACTGTGAAGCAATTTAGTTACAATTAGGCTGTACATCCTGAGCCCAGCAGAACTGAGTACAGTTGGATAAGTTTGGGTTGTACAAATCTAATGTTTCATGTGGCACTTTTACAAAACCGTTTTGTTAAAAAAGGAAACTGATTTTTTTTTAATAAAGCCAAGACAACAGCTGAATCTAACTTATACATTTACCTAAAGATCTGCTAATGTATTAACTCACTAATTAAATAAGATTCTGGAAAAAGTCAAAGTGTTACATACAATGCACACTTGATTAATATACTTTACACTGAGACACAGCCACATTATAGGTTGCTGAAGGCTAATACAGCACGAAGATGATTCACTGATGTCTCCAAGGAGAAGAGTGAAGGCCATGTCAATCAAACCACGCATCCCATCAGAAAACCCATTCTGTGGCATTTTGAAAGGTCAATACCAGAAATTCCCCTTTCATTCCAACCAAAGCCAACGTGAATGGTTCACCATTTGGGATCACTGGTAACACCAATGCACATGACAACATTTCTTAGAATACAACAGTACAAACAAGTTGTAAGGATTCTTAAACCTAAATGAAAATCATATTTTTGTTTTTCACACACTGCATTTCACCATTAAGTCCATGCCTAAATACGCTTTCGATATACTTCCCCAGGATGATGAAAGAAAAAAAAGAAACAAAGCCACCAATGCTAAAATCCCACAGTCATAATAAAACCACATCCAGTTAATAACTTTGAAACTAATGCTAACTTCTACCACAATAGGAAAGTCTTCATAAACACAATAAAGAAGTAATATAATTTACTTTTAGCTCCTTTTCAAAACATTACTCTGAGCCCACAATCACATTCAGATTACAAAATTCTTTTTGTAGTTTTCCTCTAGCTGTGGGAATAAAATAAACCACTTAGATGACAGTAAAGTGTCTGTAAAATATATAACAGCAATAACTCCTAGTGGAAATGTGGCAGATATTTATACAAGAGCTAAAGTATGAAGCACTGTAAAAAAAGGCTAACATGAAGAGTGTTTATTTTTAGAGGCCTCTTTTGGGTGAAGTCACGCAGTTGAAAGTGAGAATCCTTGCACTGCCCTATACAGTGTGCAGCACTAAATTAAGTATTTTGAACATCTCATAAACATACATTGCAATTTTCACAATGGTAAATTGTGGAGAAATTTAAATTTTGAGGAATATTTTGTGAAAAAACATTCTTCCAGGCAAAAACTTGTCCTACTTTAGCCTACACATCATTCCCACCAACAAATGTGGAGATTCCATAAATCATTTTCTAGTCAAGAGAAAAGCAGCAGCCCTTGCATGTCATTGTGTGCTTTTGGTTACTCAGCTGGCAGATTTGGAAGAAGGGGCACTCAGAAAATCACAGGTCTCAGAAACCATAAGGTTTAGCTATAAGCCATCATTGTTCAGAATGGGACATGTGTGCTGTAATGTGCCTTGTCCAGAAGCCACACATGTGGTACACTTAGTAAATGAAGATCAACAAGCTGAAAGTGCATACAAGACACAAAATAAATGAGTAATGCACTGAAAGTCATGCTTTAGTGCAGTGATTTTCAACCTTTTCCATCTCATGGCACACTGAAAAGGCTATAAATAAATGACCCTCCACCCAACTCCTGCAGCACACCTGGGGACGATTCGCATTCTGAGACCTGGGAAAGCCCCTTAAATGGCATAAAAATGTCAATTCTGGTTTCCAGTGGGAAACTGGAAGTCGCATTTTTCTGACTGAAACAGTCACTATGAAGCCTGCAGAGGCAGTGGGTGGTTGGGCACTGCTACTGCGGGATTCAGAAAATCCACTGGAGATGACCAGAGCACAGCTCCGGTTGCTTCCAGAGGGCTCAGGTGGGTCCAAATCCGGCTCCACACAGGTCCTGGGGACCCGTGTAGAGCCAGATCTGTGGATACAGAATCCGTGGATATGATCCCTCCTATAGACTGAATGTGATACGTGTGTATAAGCTCTGATGCAAATAAGGGTTGGATCCTGGGCAAATTTACTCAGAATCATTTTGTTTAGAGAGCTTACTCCAGGTAAGTTTGGAGAGCTTATTCCAGGTAAGCGTGTATAGGACTGCAGCCTAAAATGAGTGATGATCAATGGGACAAACTAGTTTTAACTTCCTGAAGTTCAATTGATTTCAATAGACTTTATGCGAACAACCTCAGCTAGATTGCGACCATTAGGTGTATGTGAGAATGGGAGGTACAAGACAGACTGAAGAGAGGACTAAACACAGAGAGAGGAAAATACACCCTTACAAATTTACGGTAGACTCCACTTGCAAAAATATATAAGTAGGGACTGGATTAGGGATTTTGACACAAATCACAAAGATAAAGGAATTACTTCTTCCTATGCACTCAAAGGCAGTCTAAGAGCCTTTTTTCATTGTTGACTGAGGTTCCCTCAGGGTTTTTTTTTTGGGGGGGGGGGAGTCTAAGTTGCATTAAATCATTCAGGTAGCCTGCTTCTTCAGCTTTGAAACTCTTTTTGTACATAAATTCTTGGCACACAACAGTAAAATGATTTTTTAAAAAGTTTTATTTTCACATTCTTGTTTCATAAGTGTAACCAGATCCAATTGTGCAGAAGATATTACAAGACACTTTTTGATGTAGCTTAATAATGATACTGAAATCAATAGCAATACACTGCACTTTTAGGAAAGTTAATTTTAATTTAAATGGATATAGTCAACTATGTGTGCAGTGAAGCGTAACACATCTTCTTGATTGCAAGTCTGCTCCACTACTGCCAAAGTTCATGGCTGGACAAAGACAATTAGTTCTTTATTCATTTTTGTACCCCCAATCTACACCAAAGATTCAGGTTAGACAACAGTAAAACCAGGTGAAAATCAACAATATGGAAGTATTAAGAACGTAATTCAGATCAAGTAACATGTGCCTAAAAGTCAATTTACACATTGCAAGGAAGGTATGGAGACTGCCTGACATCCATAATGTCTTCAGACAATTATCTTTGAAGAATACCAGAGAAGGCATAAGTGTAGAAGTACATGTGTGCTAACCTAACACAGATTAAGCTATTTTTGTCCAATGCTGCATATAAGCAATAGGGATCAAATGTGTACACCCGTAGGCTGAACAGAAATGGGTTCACATAAACCAAAGCATTACGGAAATGCACTATCAAAAAGAGACCTTTGTTCTATTACTATACCAGCCACCCAATAAACACAAGTTAATTACAACAGTTCAGTGCTCAGCTCTTGCATCCTACGCAGCAGAACTTATTCTTTTTCACAAAGACAAAGAAGCGTCCCAGGGAATAAAGATCAACCTATTATAATTCACATGGTTGGTTGGTTGGCAACCTTCAGTCTCGAAAGACTATGGTATAAGCCTACAGCACCTGGTATTCCCAAGCGGTCTCCCATCTAAGTACTAACCAGGCCTGACCTTGCTTAGCTTCCAAGATCAGACGAGATTAGGAATGTGCAGGGTGCTAGCAAGAGTAAGTAATGCTTTTAAAAACATTTTAATTCTACTGAACAGTTGGTCTTTTGTGACAAATGAACACCAACATATTCCACAAAGATGCAACCTTCACTATTCTCCACTGAAATATATTTATGCAAAATTGGATGTCAACAATACAGCAATAATCTGTATTCAAACATATCCTGGTGGTTCAAAATATGCTCGCAGCAATACTGACTACAGGTCTGAAGGGCAACTCCAGAGCAGTGGCATAGCTAAGGGGTTGCAGTTGCACCAGGCATCAGGCTTTAGGGGGGCAACAAGTTGAGCTTGACACTAGTGACCAAAATTGTGAAAATCTTGGTATGTATGAATAATACCATTAATCATGTTATATATCATTGGAAAGGTAATTTAATGCAGAATGCAATGAAACAAATGGCATTGAAATATTTGTATTCTATCAAAAGTTATGGCCAATTAACCAGAAAATGAAAACACAATTGCCTTATGAAATAAGAAGTGGATTTTCTTAACTCAAAACAGACCTATGAAACTGATTGTTCTGAGAGCCAATGACATATTATTTTATTGACATGTTGCAAGGGCGTGTTATTATGATACAGCATGAAACCAATAAGATGTTAATATGAGTCAGCTCTCATTTCCATGTATCATAATACAGTTACCCCTGCTAACTGGGTAAGGATAAGATTGTTTAAGTAGTGCTAGTCTTATATTTAGCAAGGGAAGAATAACTGTCCCTCTTCACCCCAGTGTCTCAAACCAATCAGGGGCACACTTTTTTTTATTTATTTACTTAATTAAATTTGATTTTCTCTTAGGGGGCTATAAATCTTCTTTGACCCCAGATAGATGCCTTAGCTATGCCACTGGCTGGGGGAGGTGGCAGAGGAAGTGGGTGGTGAGCTACTGGGAGGAGAAGGCAGGTTTCTCCCCAATTTTCACTTTTTAAAAAAGTCTGGGTGTGACATCACTTCCGGTTGTGACGTCACTTTCAGGGCATCATTCTGAGTTCAGCACTGAGTTACATGATCATTAGCTACGCCAGTGCTCCAGAGAAGTGCAATGGGCCTTAAAGATACAAACCTACAAACTTTCCAAAAGGTACTCCTACAACACAACCCTAAGCATGTCTACTCAGAAATGTTCCATTGCATTCAATGGGGCTTAATCCCAGAAAAGCATGTATTGGTTTGCATTCCTACAGCCTTACAGCTAGCCACCAAATTTTGAAATAGTCCAAGTTTCAGTAGTAGTTACATTTACACAACATTGCACCACAATTTTCATGACCAAATACAACATTCGTTGTTTTCAGCAAGCAGGATAGCTCTCTGTGCAATTCCAGGGCAAACTTTTAGCAAATTTATCAGCAATTGGCAGCCAGTGATAAGGGATGGAGTTGGGAAAAGATAGTGTAACAACATCAGGATGTGAGATTAATAGCCCAATCCACAGCACACTAGTGTTGATGGGGCGGGGACTTGGGCTGTTGCAAACATACTGTAAAACATGTTGCAGCAGCACAGGTGCTTGTGGCACAGGTGGGAAGACAGAGGGGCCAGTGCAAGTTGGAACAAGTTAAGATTGTATTGGTATCTAGACCGTACTCAGCATCTACATGGGGTGAATAATGGAATGAAATTATGGCTGAATGTGATATAGCGTCTATACCAGTGGAACTCACACATTTAGCACTGGGACCCACTTATTAGAATGAGAATCTGTCAGGACCCACCGGAAGTGATGTCATGATCGGAAGTCACTTCATTAAGCAGGAAAATTTTTAGCAATCCTAGACTGCAATCCTACTCACACTTACCGAGGAGTAAGTTCCATTTACTATCACTGTTAAAAGAATATATACATAGCAGCTTGTTAAAAGTACAGGTCTGTAACATTTCCCCAAATGCAGTCACAGGCCATAGGAGCATCAAGTCTAATATATTAAAAATAAAATATTGAAATGAATGGCAACCCACCTGAAATTGGCTCCCAACCCACAGTTTGAGAAACACTGGTCTATACTGATGCATTCTGGACTGACAATGGAGGAGCAAGAAACCCAGAAGTGCGTCTTTAAAGCTATCTTTAACCCCTGAGAAGCTTGCAACCAGTGCGGTTTAACAGCACAAAAGTGGGAAATGAGATTTTGGTGCTTTTTTCCCTTGTTACAAGGCATTTAAAGATGGACGCTGGTATCAGTGCTGAGTCAAATCAGTGAACGTAAGAACACAAGAAAAGCCCTGCTGGATCAGGCCAAAAGCCCATCTAGTCCAGCCTCCTGGACCCACCAAATGCCTCAGGGAGCACACAAGACAATAGGAGACCCGCATGTTGGTGCCACTCTCTCATATCTGGCATTCTGAGGTGGAGGAGACACAACCTCTACTTTTATACACAGTGCTCTTTTGTTACCAGTTTAGTTTCATTGCCAAGAAGGACAAACTTAAAGACAACTATTAACTTTAATTAACATCTCTTAAGTATTGATCAGTGAATTTTGGCATTGCTTCATATGTAAATAGGCTGGAATCAAAACTCTTTAGCATCTGTCAATATTCAGTAACCTCAAGTGCATAAAGGAAATTTCATAAGGACAAAAAAGAAGTTTGCTTGCAAGTTCTGTTCATCATTAGTAACAGTAGTCAGACAGGATGCTTCTTTTACAGGGCTACTGCAAATAGGCAGCATGGAGCTTGCTTATGTAAATATTACCAATATAGCTTAAAAATAGTGCCACTATCATCAACCACCATATTAAAAAGTGCTGATAAATGATGCTAAATATTTTTTCCCCCAGAGTGAATCAATGATACCAAAGCAGTCACAGTCTGAATGAATACAACACAGCCATGCTACGTGGAACATGTTAGAGACATTTATTCTTTTTCTAGAGGTTCTGATGTAATGTGTTTTGAGCTTTACAAAGCCTATAGCTATACATCCTTCTTGTGTTCACTGTGATAATCAACTGTATTTGAAGCACACTTCACTGCAGAAAACGTGCAGTCATAGAACTCAGTAAAATAGGTTTAGAGAACCTGATTCTACAGTTTATGTTAACTGGTCATGAAAAATGGAAACCTCTTGAGTGGGGAGAGGGTGCAACAGTAATGAGAGATGGCCTAAAGGAGATATTCATAACAACCATAAAAAAGAAGTAGACTTATAACTAGAAAACACAGCGCTACCAGAGTTCAAGAAGCAGGTTAAAGGGAATGAAGAACTCACACAGATATGAGTTAGCCTAATCTAATTAGCCTAACTATCCTCAGTAAAGCAACACTAATGAAACACACTTTAGTGTACATTTCATCATATATTATACAACAGAATTGCTTAAGAAAGGAATGTTTAACCTGCCAGTGGGCCATTTCAAGTCCCTTGGGCTCCTGGGTTCCCCAATATGACCAACAGTTTTTCACCAGCTATTTGAGTTTCCTTTACCTAAGACTACCATAGTAGCACCTTCTATTGCCCCTCTGACACTTTTCCACCAAACTAGAAGCCAAGTGGTCAAGGAACAAGTGAAACAGAAAAGAAGGCAGAACAGTGGAGTGATTCATATCAGAAGAATTGGGGGGGAGTGTAAAATCATGAACGTGACCTCTGGCTAACTGCTGAGTGGAATATAGTCAGGGATAACAGAAGGGTTGTATCCTAAGGAGCATGTAAAAACAGAATGGCATTTTATTCTGTTCCTTATGCAACTGTGTGAGCACACACAGAATAAATTTGCAACAACGAGGTGCTGACAATTTTACATGTGACAGGTTTCATTCACACTTCTGTGTGCAGGAACCTTGGACTGTCACTTCTACATAAGCAGCCTCTCCACCACATGAATAGAAGAATAATGTCCATTAAGATATAATCTTTTGTATGGGTATGGGTGCATGTAGATAAATATCATTGACTCTGGCAAGCAGGTGCGCACACAAAGACACAGAGGCCACCATGTTACCCAATGCTGTGTGACAAGCCTTAAAAAAAACAAAACAACCATGCAAGATGTTTAAAAGTCGCACATGATACTGGAGTGGGAAAGTCTGGTTCAAAGCAGCAGCAATTTTATTGGGACACACTGAAGTTTTTGGCCATCCTCAGAGGAGGTTTTTGGATTGTGGCCTGTGGGCACAGAATTGAGAGAGTTCAGAGTTCTAGGGTTACGAGACACTATGTAAACAAATCATTTCTTAATCAATAGATTGGTCTCCAGATATAAGGATTTTCTGCTTTACCAGCGTAGCCATGTTATGAGACTTGCTTTTCATATTAAAATGCCTCTGACAGACAGTTTTCCTACCTAAAATGATATTTTGATTTGTTCCATTTTTTGGCTCAACACAGACTACCTTCTTGATATCATTCATAACATCCACCTTTGCATTTTCTCCTGCAGTCACTAACCAAATATTATAGCTTGTTGTCTGCAGCCTCTGCTTTTCTCTCCCACATTCAGGGCCACTGCAACCACCTTCTCTCTCTCTTTTTAGTTTTTCATACCAGGATGTGATAATTTCTTATAAAAGTCTGACTGAGATCAACACACAAGATCCAGAACCTGTAATTATATTTCCAGGAACTTCTGTACAACCATCAATTTCAAAAAGTATTCATTTTTGTAAGCAGTACTACTTTAAAGTCCTTTGTACACAATGCCATGACTCCATACTACTTGTAACCATAAAAATAACTGATGACAAAAGCTGCACACAAACACTTCGGGAAGGGCAAAAATGGATGAAATCCTGAAATGCAAATCATGCCTGGTCTGCTGAATGATGCAGAATGCCTCTGAAATGACTTTTCGACACTCAAACACACAAAGGAAAAAAAAAACAGGCACACATTTAGGAAATGTAAACATATACTACGGTTTCTAAATGAACAACATTCTGGAGTATGGTGTCAATTTAAATGCAGTGAACACCAGGAAAATGCCCTCAACTAAGGCTTCAAACTTGTACAGCACATTTCCACTCAACCCAACTAGATTGCCTGTCACATCTGACATGGCTCGTCAAAAGTTATCCTTCACTGCTCATGGGCAACATGGAGGGTCAAAAGACCAAATACAATGGTCCAACCCATCCCAATTTTTTTCCTTCAGAGCAGCAGATATTGAACTCTAAAATGACAAGACAGAGCAGGCTGAAAAGGATGCCAAAAACAGAAGCTGTCCAAAGCTGCTGATCTGAAGGAGAAAAACTAGTCTATATGTGCATGTCAGGGCTGAGCATCATATACTGACAGTCTTACGAGGAGGAGGAGGGGGAACCATACAATTGAAAGGTCCTCCAGAAAGCTGTTTTTTCTTTAACTGCTGCAGTTGTAAAACCACATGCTCCGTGTAATTTCAACACATGCTACAAGTTAAAAAGGGCAAAAGAAAATCTTTCCTATACTGCAAATTGATAGAAATATTTTCAAAATGAAAAAGACAATAGTCAAAACTCCTCACCTTTTCAGAGAAAATCATGCTACAAAATTACAAACTTTTTACCATTTATCAAATACAAAGTGTGCTATGTTACTGACACCAATAGAAACATTATGAATTCTGATTACAGACAACTGAAAGTAACTATCAGAGCATACAGATTCTGTTTCAAATACCTCTTTCCCACCCCCCATCCAATCTTTTTATGCATTACCTGAGATTATTGAAAATGCAAAGGTATAATACATCTCTAACCACCAAATATACCTTGGCTGTATATTTCAATTGTAACATGGGCTGTTACAGTATTATACTGCTGTTACCGCAATTTACTTTGCATGAGGTAGGAGAGGGGCAAATTTCCACACTTTCCCCTCATTCCTCACTAGCACAATGATAGAACTGCTCATTTGTTGCCTGATATATAGAGTATCCTGATATACAGAGAATTCCAATGTTTGCTATTGTAGGTTCCTCCTCCATTTCCTTCTTTCGTGAAATTTCCCCAAACAGACATAATATTCACCATGGTAAGCATGCACACCTAATTTGGTGCTAAGGATCTAAAATAAATGGGTTGAGATAATCGAAGAACAGGATGAGCGTGAAAGAGAAGCAATTTCTCAGACCACTCATAAAGCATAAATATGATGAAATTCCAAGATAGAAAATCTCCAGTTTGAGGGATTCTCAGTATTAAACCAAATCCACAGACCAAAAACTACGTACTTTCTACTCTACTCCAGCATTTCCCAAGCTGTGGATTGGGACCCAAGGTGCAGTGGATCACAACACAATGCTCAATGTCATCCCACAAAGCATCCCTGGGAGCCTCTGGAGGTTGTCTCCGGGTTGCACCAGGCCCACGTCCCACTCCATTGGGCTCCACAAGCCTCAGAATTCCAAAAGCAACTTACTTCTGGTCACTCACAATTTGTGCCTGCAACTTCCAGTTTGTTTCATGGACATTCTGGGCCCCTAGAGGTCAACTGAATGGTTCATGGGCCCAGCCTGACACTGAAGTAGTCTCTGGAGGCTCCCAGGAATGCTTTGGGGCACAACGTTGAGCACTGCATCATGACCCACCATGGAGGACAAGGTGGGTTGTAGTGCTAAAAAGGTCATACCACTGCTCTACTTTATACACAAGTTTACTTCTGGTCAATGCAGTGGACGTCTCTATATTAATAGCAATAGCTCTCAAAATTTAAGCTGCAAACCTCAAGAACTCTTGGCACAAGCTTCTGTTTTCCTACCCTAAATGGTATTTATGTACAGCAATACCTTGTACTTCTGTCTGGTTAGGGATCAGAGCAGGGACGAAAATAAAAAAAAACGAAGGATGAATGTCAAAGCATAGCCTTATTTAGCCTGCAAATTTATTTTGGCTGGTGAAATAAGTAAATAACTATAAAACACACGTGAATGCTTGAGAAACCTAAATACACATAAATAAAATAAAAATAAACGCAAGAATATTGACAAATGTCATGGAAGGTTGGATGAAATCAGACGAAAAGGAAAGCATATGGATGAAATTTGAAATGTTATAATAGAAAACAGATGAAAGAACAAAAACAAAGAAAGTCAAGTGGATGAAAGTCAAGGTATTACTGTATTATAATTGTAATAGACTATCTCATGGGTTTAAGATAGATATAAAATTGATGCAACCTACCTCTGTCCTGAAAGAACTACTTTCACAAAAATATGACTGACTGCAACACAATGAGACTTGTTTTTTGGTAGGCATACGTAGGATTGCATTGTGTGTTCTACAAGATCATTATTGTACCACCTCTTCCTCCACTCAGAGCAATGGAAAACATGGTAAGATCTTCAATTTTGTTGCAAGGGATTAACTACTGTCAGATTAGCCCATACTCAGTGTCCTAAAATAATTAAAGCAAACAGTTTTAGGTGTCTGCAATTATGCTAGAAGAAACGTAAGTCAGACTGGATATTTTGAAATCTTTTCCATTACTTTATGGATTCATGTTAGGAGCCTGAATTCATTGTCTCCCAGTAAGAAAGATGCTAATCTGATAGTAGTACTAACAACTCTTAAATGGTTTGTTGCTTTTTTCATGTTTGTTCTGAATGACTGCAAGTATATTGTCTTCAGCTGGCCTGTACATCAAGGATTGTAAACAAGTAAGCATATGCGGATTAGGCTGGGGGGAGGGTCCTCTCCCCCCCCCCCCATGTGAGTGCATATCTTTGGGTTTCAGACACTTTTAGATTCCTGGCAGCTCATGGACGATTATTATAACTGGTAATCCTGACCCAATCATTCTGCTCCCCCCCCCCCCAATTCTGGCACTTTCACTGCATTCATGAGCTGCAATTTAATTCAAGTGCTCTTAAGTTCCAGCAAACACAAAGCAGCCCAGAAACACTATGCTGTGTATTAGGCTCCCTTTGAAAAAGAAGAAATAGGTAAATATCACTGCCACAGCCAGTATGAGAGCATAACCTGCCGACACATAAGCCATCCCAATTAGCCAAAGCAAGAACAGCCTTTATTCCCCAAAGATTTGAAAGAGTATCCTTCCCAATACTCTTTATGAGCCAACATGATTTGAAAACATTGATGTGTAGAAGCAAGCATATGCTTCATCTTGCTGAAATACAAGTTTTTAAAACCTTGGTATATAGGCAGATGCTGCCATGCAAGTCCCAGTGAATAAGATGATATATATTTTATGGGGGCAACTTCTGTTGATATAGCAGCAAACATGCTTTCAAGTGTCACTTAAACTTACAGTCCTATGCCCAGAGAATTCTTTCCAATAAAATATGTTGCCATATATACATATATATATATATAGCATTGGTATTCAAAAGAAATGAATCACTAACTTGATTAGTTTAAATGGCATAGCTAAATGGTTTTTATAAGAGTTCTATAAAATAGTTTTCAACCGGTTTAGCCAGAAACCGCATTTTGAAGAGTTAGTCAAGATTTGTTGACCACTTGTCCTTCAGTGTGATTCAAAAGACACTTACATAGTAGTAAACACTGAAATCAGTAGGACCTACTTCTGAACAAATATGGTTAATACTGGCAGTATTTTGCTATAAAGGGAATATGCATTAAACTCACAGTTCCTAGCTGCTGTAATGAACATTAGCATTGAACAAAACAAGGAATAATTGTGGATCATTCTGCTAATATATATCATGTTGGTATTGTTTAATAAATACTATTTCATTGCTCTTAAACAACAGGTTGAAAATAGACATGGGGCCAAATTCTATGCAGTTTTCCAGCACTGATGCAGCCATGCCAATGGGGTATGCTTATGTGGGGGGGGGGGCAGTCACGGAGACCTCCTCAAAGTAATGAAACGTTTGTTTGTAAACTTTGGGGCAGAATTACAGCTGCATTGGTGCTGGAAAGCTGGACCAGATTGAGCCGTGTTTCTAAAATAACATTCTGTATATTTTGACTTGCCTAAACCAATGGTTCTCAAACTTTCTAGCATTGGGACCCACTTTTTAGAATGATAATCTGTCAGGACCCACTGGAAGTGATGTCCCAGAAGTGTTTTAGATTGTGAACCTTTTTGGGACAGAGAGTCGTTAGTTATTTGATTTTCTCTGTAAACCGCTTTATGAACTTTTTGTTGAAAAGCGGCATATAAATACTGTTGTTAATAATACGAGTAGTAGTAGTAGTAGTAGTAGTAATCTGGAAGTGATGTCATAGCTGGACATGACTTCATCAATTTAGGCTTCAAACCTAAGCTGCGATCAGTCAAAGGTCCCATTACACAGTGCGCTCATGCTGTTATTTTGCATCCACCTGAAACTGACTCATGACCCATCTAGTGGGTCCTGACCCACAGTTTGAGAAACGCTGGTCTAAGCTGTTAGTACAGACACACATTTGCTTATCCAAACACACACACAATGGCTAATAGTAATTTATTACAGCAGCTTCCAGTTTACTCCAGATTATTTGATATCATGTAGTGACTCATGACTGATCCAGTGCAGAAAGGGTAGGAGCATCACACCAGTGGCTGCACAAATATTTCTGTTTAAAGAGATAGTGTGTGTATACACACAAGTATTTTAAAAATGGTTAGGTATGTTTGGCACGTTTCCATGTGGAGTTATCCTATGGATAAATACAGGCCCATCTTCTAGGCACTGGTTTGCATGGACACAGTGTCTCTTGCAAGTACCTTGCCAGCATATATTTGCTGATGGGATACTTGCGCTCATGGATGCACCAATTCAGTCATAATTCACACAACATAGCTGAATCCTGAAGGTTGTGTGGCATGGTGGAGTTTGTCTCATACTCTAAAATCTGTTTTGGAATTTAAGATTTTAGGAAGGTTTTACCCATCCTACAACGAGAAGCCTAGCATGGTTTCTTCTCCTGGCTTCTTCTTATAATCTAATGCCATCACTAACTCCAAAGAAACAATCTCTACATATACATTATTTCTGCATTCTGCTCTCAGCTAAAAAACATTCTTCTGTGTCTATACTAGGAAATTCAACAGCCTCTTTAACATCCAAGAGCGAATTATTGACAAGTCATTTTTTGCACCATATTGTAAGTCAACATGGCAATGCAGTTCTTTTCTATTATAAACATGTACTGTACTCAGCTCCAAGTCGTTTGGATGCCGATACAAGATTCATAATGGCTGTCAGAATCTGCAATTTTTCCTTTTGTTTTATGAGGTCAAGCAATATTACATGCACTGATATATTCCATTTTCCCAGTAGAAAACCTTCTCATTTGAGCACGACAGGTTGAGAGAGTCATGATTTTGCAACCTAGTATGAGAAGCACAGTACAATTGGGGCAGGTGGCTAACCCCACGTTCTCCTTTTGCTCTTGTCCACTGGCAACAGTAAATTAAACTGTCAAAAATGGAATTGTCCTGTCATCAACAAAGCTATAGCTTCAGAAGTATTGCAACATCAGATTTCTAATTCTGCATTTCCCTGCACCTGTAATTTCATCAGGAACTTTCACTGGACCATGGTGAGAAGCTGTCTAAGGGCCACTGGCATTGTGAATTCCTTCAGAGGGTTGACATGGCATTTGAAAGAAAAGAAGAAATTAATGAACAATACCAGCAATTTTTTAATACAAAAAAAAAAAGTGTTCAGTGAGGGGGTCCTGACCTTCAGTGCAGCTTTGAACCCAGCTAAAAGGGTAGAAATGCTAACACATATGTGACACAAGACAGGAATACAGGTTAGCCCTCTAAAGAGGAATGGTCTAAAAACTGCTAAACAGAAATCCCCAATCATACACCTGCAAAATCAGTGTCTATTTCATTACAACACATTGATATTCATTTTCTTTTATATCTGTAAGAACATTGTGTATATCAATTTTGAAATGCAGCTAGTAAGCTCCCTCCTGAATCATACAGAGTTAAGTCTTAGATTTTCCAGAAGACACACAATAAAGTCAATGGTGTTGACCATAAAAACCATTATTTGAAGTCATGTTTGCCTACGCAACTCTCTACATTTGATTAAAAGGGCTATAGGTTTTATCGCCTGGATTAGAAAATAGCTTTTTTTAAAATTGCAATTTTGTCTTTTGGTGAACATCAAAATTATCTAGCCAAGATAGAGCTGGGTCATTCAACTGTAACCACATGTGTTTTTTTTTAAAAAGCTTACACAAATCAGATAGTTCACAAAATCCATTTTACCACTTTAAAAATACAATTTGAAAATGTTACAGTTTCAGCTTCTAAATCAGAAAAAAGTGATGTAGGTTTTCTGGAAAATTTTAAACTGGAAAAGCTTCTAATTCTAGATTCTGATTTGGCATGTTTGATTTATTCTTCAAGGAAGTATCCTATGTTAATTTTATGTCCCAGTAGTAAAGAAAGTATGGTTTACATTTTCAGGCAAATTCAATGTGGTAATTAGTTTTGTTGGAATAATATTTGTAAGAATTTAGAGACAGTGTACTTCCCTTAAATGGTATATATTCAAGAAAAACCAATGCAAAAGGCACTGAGAGCAGTTGATAACTAATTCTACACGCCCAAAGAAATGTGCGTGATATAACTGGTTTGTCCACTCAACCTCTATTTTCCTTCAGTTACTTTATTATAATGATGCCACACATACATTTTTCTTTTTCTTGATGAGACATCATTATGCCATTATTTTGGTTCAATGTAACCAAAAACATTAGATCAGATGCTTTCTACTTCCCCAACTTAAAAAAAAAAAAAAAGTACTGATACACTGCTCTGTGTGTTTGCTGAAACTGAAACAAAAATGAATCAGTTTTGGTGATGCTTTCATTTGAAGACTGAGATGAAATGGGAATTTTAGCTCTGGCTGTTCAGGTCAAATCAAAAGCAATTAATAACTTGATTTCCTATTTGCATTATTGTGTGCATTTAAGGTTTTCTTGTATCTCCTGTTTACAAATCAGATATTACATGTACTTGCATACATTTCCTAGGATAATCAGAGAAACATGTTAATTACAATTTTTAAACTGCCAAATGCATCTAATGTTATACTGACATTCGTTCACTTAATTTTACGAAACACTGCATCTTTAGAAATGGAAAACTTTCTGCAGAAAAATGAACTGGAAAACTTTCTGCAGAAAGTTTTTTGCCCCTCATCTCTACAAAAGAGTCAAATAGTTTTAGCGCATCCATAAAAATACCAGCATTAATTAGAAGTACCATATATTTTAAGATTAACTCTACAAAACTTCAAACCTTATCAATCATATAGCAGAGGGTTGAAAGTTAAATTGCGATGCGATATCATTTCACACAGCTTAATACAGTAGAAGTGACTCAATACCCTTTTATTAATTCCCATTTAATATTGCTTTAAATTGCTGCCATTATTATCCTACAGTATACGAAGGATTCTGTGTAATTAGTTTGTATTAAGCCCTTTTTATTTATAAGGAGCCAAACAAACAAGCCAACTTTAATTACCTGGGTTTCACAATATTGATCTGAGCATCAAATTTTAATATGACTTTATTTCAAAAATTTCCATACTACAAGTCTTTAAATTTGTTCTAGCAATAACGATTTTGCAGGCATAAATGACTTTTCATTCAAAGTATGTAAATTATTGCCTAGTGCTTGGGAGCATGAGGCTTTCCATGCTAGCAGCATGTTTATGTAGACCTCAGGGGCCTTGCTGCTTCATGTGCTGCTCTCTAATATGGCAGAAAAAGCCACCAATTACCAGAAGAGACAAAAGTCAACTAAGACAGGGAATCTTCTCCCTCCCAAACCTTGTTCTCTCCCACTTCAGTACATGGTGTTAACGACATACAAATTTTGAGGTCATTAAGTATAAACAGGAATTGAAAGCAAGACAGGCGCTCTTTCAGGAGATGCCGATGTCAGCATTTCAAGTACTCTCCTAATCCCACAATGCAAGTTTCAGCATTATTGTCTCAATTTAACTTGCATTAGTACCTAGCACCTTGATTACACTGCTGGGGTGGTAATCTTCGCCTGCATATGCCATCATTACTTATGTCAAGCCTCTTGAGTTGTTATGAATACTATGTTGTTTTACGAGAGAGAGGAAATTAGTGCCAGTCCCCTAGAGTTTTGGGTGCTTAACACTGAAGCACTATGCAGCCTTCTCAAATCCCACAACAAATCCTTGTTTAGTGCCACATGTAGATAAGGACTTTGCAGCAACATTCTAGAATAAATAACTCATATCCTCTTTATTTGTAAATGTCAAAAAAACACCGCCACCCTTCCTTGATGTTTCTCTTCACACAAAGAAGCCTAAACTAAACATTTTAAAAGAACACACCAGAAAAAAAAATAAAGATATGCATTAGCACAATGTAATACAGTATATAAAGAAATCTGCCCAACGCATTTTAGGATTATCCTAAAATGGAATGTTACATACATTTTTTAAAGAAGAAATGAACTTATCAAAACCCTGAGAAAATACACTGTGCTAAGACAAGACTTTCCTCAAGAGTGCAATAAATGGAGAAATTGTTGCCTCTATGTATCACCTTCTCAATGTTTTTTTAAACATGATCCACTATGCTGTTGCAAAGAATTATTTTACAGTATCATAGGGATTTTTGCATTGTATGTTTATTTTGTTTACACAGCAAATGAAACCTCCAATATGAATAGGTGAACTCCTCAGGGACAAAAAGGAAATCAGAAATGATGTACAGATGGGGACAAGGGCCCATGGAAACTGAATATAAATTAATGTGCCCTTAACAGCCACATCTGGAGTAGAACAGGGCAAATAAATAACTTTGACATTAAAAGAAATGAAAGATCAAGTCTTATAAATAGTACGTTTCTTTTAATCCTATTAGTTTCCAATGAAATTGACATCTAAAGATAATCAATATTGTGTGCCTGCATGAGTGTGTGTAAAAATACGACTATACCTTAAAACCCTCTTTTATTCACTAATATGGGCTCCTGTTAAAAGGGCAGATCTTGCAATGTCATGTACACTTACTATGCGCACACACACAAAGATGGTACAACACAATGATTGCCAAAATTTCTTTTCTAGTTCACATCGCAAGGTTAATTTAACATTTCCATGCATGAATATGCACTCTGGGGTCTTGTTTTTACGAGTAAAAACTTGTACCTTTTTTCCTACTTTCAAATATACATATTTAATTGTGGGGGAAAAAATTAAAAAACGCCATGAAGAGCCAAGCATTTAAGTATGTTATCCTTAAGAACACAAAGGCCATGGCAAATATCCAATTACTGACACAGAAAAATTTGCACTTATTTCATTTTTTTTCTTTGGCCCAATTTGCTATTGATACCTATGCATGCTTGTAGTGTGAACAAAAAGGAAACAATTCTTTTGCAGTACCCTTTAGTCTGAGAAATATTTGGTGTGCTTGTTTTAAGACAGATCAGTCTTAATTAAATAAACAGATATCCAAACCTAGGAGTGACCGACTTTATGAATGCATACAGAGATAAATCAGGAAGTGCACTTTTCATAGACATGCCTTAGCATCATGAGAACACCACTTCCTCCACTGCAAACTATGCCACTAGGGGATCTGCTTCTTTCATTAGACAAACTGAGAAAGTGGCTTCCTCAACATCTTCCCAAATGATGCCAATTTTAAAAAATGGCTTTTGACAGCCCAATAAAACTTTCATGAAGTGACCAAAGGGGTGCTGCTGAAACCAA